>NC_050073.1:72663091-72720591 GCF_009764565.3 Dermochelys coriacea
AACCCACTCTCCTGCCACTTTATTCTTTTCTACATTTAAATTGATTAACAGGCAAAGAAGCCAGTGTGGTTAAATAGAGTTGCAGAGTGCAATAAAGGCCAGAAAGGATGGGACTAATAAAAATAAAAACAATCTGTAGTCCTGACATTTGGAAGAAATAGAAAATAAGCAGAAAGAAGCTAAAACCATACTTCGACATTGAAGTACAAAGAATATTACAACCAACTGCAGTGAATTCTTCGAATGCATTTACAATAGACAAATAGTACAAGAACTGTGCTCTACTTGAATTTACAGTGTAGAACTGGAGACAAGGATAACAAGATGGCAGGATACTTACACAATTAGTTTGCTTCGTTATTCCTAGAGGAAGGACCTGATTCAGGAATTCATTTAAACTCAGGCTTCTGTCTCATAGCCTTAATTGAGTCTTCAGTATACACTTAAAGTTAAGCTTAAGCATGTTTAAGTGCTGTTCCGGAACAGGAATGCTTTCCTGAATCAGGGCTGAGGACAAGAATGCAGAATCCCTTGAAGAGGGGTCAACTTGCTGACACAGGCTAAAACCTTAGCAAGACTAAGCGTAGGCGTAATTTTAGACAGGTGAGTAGTCTCATTAATTTAAAAGGGACTATTTATGTGCTTAAAGTTAGCAATGTGCTTAAGTACCTTGCTGAATCTGAGCCATGTAGAGGAGGGAAAGGGCTAGATAGTATGCAGATTAGGATTGAAATATTTATGGAAAAATTAGGCACTCTGTGAGACTGCCAGTCCAATGCAGTATTTTCTTCTAAGTATCCTTATTGTCATTACTGTAACTACATGGCAAAATTTTGCTCACAGGTCTAATGTGACTCTGAAATTCAGACTGACCCATTTCTAGGTCCAGATAACATTCAAGAAAGAATCATGAGTTTTAATGAGATGATGATAGAAATTTGCAATGATTTAGCTTACTTTTATTTTTTTGTAATAGTTTGGTGGTATGTGAAATAAGTAAGGACTTGAAGTAGCTTTATTCAAACAGCAAGCTGCTACCAACTGATTAATTTCATTTTTAAGGAGAGTATTGGAAGCAATGTTGTGGATTTTGGTATGGGAACACCTTGAAAAACATAATTCTACTGGCAATGGAAAACATGGATTTATGACAGGAGAGTCTTGCTTGAATAATTTTTTGGAACATTTTAGATTATTGCTGTGGTAAGCAATGGAAATGCAGCAAATTACAGAGATAGAAGAACCATCATGTAAAATCAGAACCTACTAGAAACTTTATCCTAATTTCAAAATGACCCTTGTTTGAAATTTGAAAAAGTTCAGATAATTTGTCTTCTCTCTCTCTCTCTCTTTCTTTCTTTCTCTATGAGGTAATTCTACAGTGCCAATTGCTACATTATCAAGGAATCATACTATTTTCCCCTTCTAATTATTTTTCATTTTCTTCTATATCTATGCTTTCTGGGTCTGGCTTGACCAGAGTCAGGACGTACCAGTAATCTCACAAGAATGAGTTCTTACGAAGTTTTCCTCAGTCTAGTTTTCCAAACTTAAAGAGGTTTGACTCAAATTGATAGAGTTTAGATGAACATTCCACCTTTTGGAGCTCAACTGAAGAGCCTTTAGATAACAACAAATCAGTTACCAAGGCCTAGAAGAAAGGCTATGTCTACACTACAGCCTAAGTCAACATAACTTATGTTGCTCAGGAGTGTGGAAAAAACTACCCCCTGCCCTGGGTGACATAAGTTACACCGACATAAGCGCTTGTTTGCACAGCGCTATGTCGGTGGGAAAGCTTCTACTGTCAACATAGCTTCTGCCTCTCACAGAAGTGGGTTTTTTTATGCCGACAGGAGAGGTGTACATATAGACATGGCCAAAATCATAAACCTGCTCTGCCCCAGGTTGAAGTGCTGAGACAGGGTGGAGTCCTGTTGATTTGGAGGGGAAAATGCCAGGGCCAAACCCAAACCCCAGACTCCAGCCCTCAGGCACATTTTTAATGAGAAACTGGGTTTTTTATAAACTCAATTGCAGCAACAATTTTTTTTAATTACATGTCTGGTAGTGCTGTGTAAACCCTGCAGGGTTGAGTTCATGAAAAGGTTCATGAACTGAACCATGTGGTTGTTTCACAGTGGTTGCAAACAGAACACGACCTGGAGATACATTTGGATGTCAGAGTGTAATGAAATAGAACCTCCAAGGGAGACCCTCCCGCAAGAACTATCCCCTCCCTAATATCCAAGCTGCCCTCTTCTCTTAGCAAGCCTTAAGAATCCCCCTTTATGCCTTACATGTATCTGTGGGGAGGTTAGAGTACAACAGGCTTGCCAGCATCCCTGCTGCATGAGCAACCTCAGTACACATTTGCCACGTTATTGCAAAAGTTACTGCAGGTTATTAGCCAAGATTTGTGAATGAGTTATGTCTCAAACCCAAAGCTCATTTGTAATATGTTTGAGGCTCCACACAAATATTTCACACAGCTTTATAGTAAAGCAAGAAATGCATTGGGAACTATTGTCAAGAAGGGTCACGTTTTTTAGGTTTATCATCCTTGACAGTGTCCCTTTAAGACTATCTGCTAAAAAGGACGAGTTTATTCTCACCAACAAAAGGCAGAATACTATTGGACCCTTAGGATCTGAGCCCAGTGTTTCGAGGAGACCGACTGAGTCAGTGAATCAGGGAAAAACATAATGTTCATCTGAAGAGGGAGACCAGAGAGACTACGAAGAGGGAGGGAAAGTCTGCAAGGATCTGGGGACTGATGTTTTGGGAATTAGTCTTAATCCACCTCTGTTTACTGTAGAAGAGGTGACTTTGAATTGATCTAATAGCAGCTTCCAAAGGTATTAAACATTTTTTTTTGATGAAGTGGAAGAAGATAAGCTAGAGTCAGGAGTGCAAAAACCAGGAAACACATTGTCAAACTAGGAAATCAAGAGTAAACAGGGAATTGAGGCAAATAATTCTGCCTGAAACAGTAGTAAACATATGGAATAATTGGCCAGCGAAGCAAGTAATCTAAATGAGTTTAAGAGACAGCTGGACACTTCTATCTCAAGAGAGAAAGGATTGAAGGATGAAGTGATAAACCAGGGAGTTGGAGATGAGATATTTCAAAAGGGAAAAGGCTTGTTGGGCCAAGCGTTTTTTCTCTAATCAGCAGTTTTTTATGTTTATATATGTAATATGAATAGTTGCCATATGAATATGCTATTTCCACATAGTTGTCAATATGCCTGAAGAAGCAGCATTTTGCCTCAGGAGTTGGATTTGCAGTGTCCACTGTCAGCAATAGATGTGCTGGCCACCAGTTAAAGACAAAAAAAAAGCTTTTGAACAATTGTCAGTGTATTTCATTGCTTCAACTTTTGGATTGTTTCCTTTAATAGTGTCTTTAATCCCTTTGTGGGCAAACCAGTGGCTAGTGAAAGTGAGAAGAAAAGCCATAGATTTCTATTTCAACTAGCCCCAAGGGGAGATGTTGCTTTGTTTTATTGTCTCCCAACCAGAAGGTTTTGGACATGCCATGAGGGAAGCATTATATTTATATTAGCAAACAGAGCCAAATTAATCCCCAGTGTAACTATATTGAAGCTCTGTCTCTCAGCTGGGACTGAATTTGGCCCACTGAGTGCATCATTCATCTTCTCATGTCATCACAATCACTTTATCATTTACCAAGGAGTAACCAACAACTTCTGTTAGAACAAACAAGAGAAATACAGATCAAAATAAAATACCAACAGTAAGAATCAGATTTTCAACATGGGCCTTTTAGGCACAAAATGGTACTTGTAACACAAATCCTACCATTTAGATGTCTAAATACCTGTCTGCCTCCACAAATCAGGAATTTAGATGTGTGAATGACAGGATTTGTGCCTGCAATTAATTGCAGGTGCAAAACTTCACCCATGGAAAAGGAGTCCAGGTTGAGGCCCTTTGAAAAATTAGGCTGTTGCACTGCAAACCAAATGAATTGCAAAGACTAAATTTCCAGGCTTGATTCTGCACTCAGTTGCAGTTTTACACCAGTGTAACACCGTTGACTGCAATAGTTTCAGAGTAGCAGCCGTGTTAGTCTGTATCCTCAAAAAGAAAAGGAATACTTGTGGCACCTTAGAGACTAACAGATTTATTTGAGCATAAGCTTTCTTGAGCTACAGCTCACTTCATTGGATGCATGCAGTAGAAAATACAGTGGGGAGATTTATATACACAGAAAACATGAAACAATGGGTGTTACCATACACACTGTAACAAGCATGATCAGGTAAGGTGAGCTATTACCAGCGCGGGGGGGGGACCTTTTGTGGTGATAATCAAGGTGGGCCATTTCCAGCAGTTGACAAGAACTTCTGAGGAACAGCCGGGGAGGGGGGGGGAGGGTGAATAAACTTGGGGAAATAGTTTTACTTTGTGTAATGACCCATCCACTGCCAGTCTTTATTCAAGCCTAAATTAATTGTATCCACTTTGCAAATTAATTCCAATTCAGCAGTCTCTCATTGGAGTCTGTTTTTGAAGTTTTTTTGTTGAAGAATTGCCACTTTTAGGTCTGTATTCAAGTGACCACAGAGATTAAAGTGTTCTCTGACTGGTTTTTGAATGTTATAATTATTCTTGACATCTGATTTGTGTCCATTTATTCTTTTACATAGAAACTGTCCAGTTTGGCCAATGTACATGGCAGAGGGGCATTGCTGGCACATGATGGCATATATCACATTGGCATGAGCCTCTGATAGTGTGGCTGATGTGATTAGGCCCTATGATGGTGTCCCCTGAATAGATATGTGGACACAGTTGGCAACGGGCTTTGTTGCAAAGATAGGTTCCTTGGTTAGTGGTTCTGTTGTGTCGTGTGTGGTTGCTGGTGAGTATGTGCTTCAGGTTGGGGGGCTGTCTGTAAGCAAGGACTGGCCTGTCTCCCAAGATCTGTGAGAGTGATGGGTCGTCCTTCAGGATAGCTTGTAGATCCTTGATGATGCGTTGGAGAGGTTTTAGTTGGGGGCTGAAGGTGATGGCTAGAGGCATTCTGTTATTTTCTTTGTTGGACCTATCCTGTAGTAGGTAACTTCTGGGTACTCTTCTGTCTCTGTCCATCTGTTTCTTCACTTCAGCAGGTGGGTATTGTAGTTGTAAGAACGCTTGATAGAGATCTTGTAGGTGTTTGTCTCTGTCTTAGGGGTTGAAACAAATGCAGTTGTATCATAGAGCTTGGCTGTAGACCATGGATCATGTGGTGTGGTCTGGATGAAAGCTGGAGGCATGTAGGTAGGCATAGCTACAGTAGGTTTCCGGTATAGGGTGGTGTTTATGTGACCATCGCTTATTAGCACCGTAGTGTCCAGGAAGTGGATCTCTTGTGTGGACTGGTCCAGGCTGAGGTTGATGGTGGGATAGTTACTCCTGATTTACACTGGTGTAAGTCAGAGGAAAATCAGGCTGTCTGGGAAGCAGGATGTCTCCGTTCTGAGAGTTCTGCTGCACTACTTGTGTTTGGACAGATAAGAAGCATTGCCAGCTTCCTCTGTTTAAAATATTGGGAGAGATTTCTGAAATTCCCATTTTGACACTAAAATTACAGATTTTTGACAGCACCCTAGCTATTGTGCTTCCTGTCCCCTGCTGCGTCATATCAGTATTTCTGGAAAGAGTGACCCCTCTTAGAGGCAGTTCCAGAAATGTAGATTGACTCCACCAATGGACAGACAACTCAACAGCCAGGGTCTTTTAAAAGTAAACAAACGGGAAAGGATAGGAAGGGAATGCCAACTCTAAGTAGATGTTTAATACAAACCCTTGGGTTCTGTTATACTACCTCCTTTGTTTGTGCCTTATCATTTTGCTGCGTGAAGGTAGTCTGAAATAATGATTTCCACAATATTATCGTTGGACACATATTTCTTTGTACTATCTACTTGTAATTTCTGATTGTTTTTAATGAAGTGCAACAAAGAAATGCAACAAGTTTAATTTAAATAAACTTGCACAAAAATATATGGGCAACCATAACAACTGGGAGAAATGTGATCATCCCCACTCTATTTATTACAGCTCTGATCCAGAATTCTCTGATTATTTCATTGTCTTGTTCAGATATACAACAGGGCTTTCCTTTCCTCTTGATGCTTGGGATTTTCATGCATAATCCTACTCCCACCCATCAGAGAGAAAAATAATAAATCCTTCTGTCCACAAATTATGCACTGGGCACAGTTTCCTCTTTCTACACTTCAGTATGCAAGTGTTTGTAATAAAGACCAAATTTGCTCAATTCTCTCTCTCTCCCTTGGCAGGGTTTTCCTTCATATGAAACTAATCCTAACAAAATCACTTTGTAATCAAAAAGTGTGATTATATTTATATCACATTTTCCATTAGGACCATGTGTTGACCATATCTTTTCTAATTTTTTTGCTTTCTGCAGTTAATTTCATTGGAAAGGCTACCCCTCTTTATAGACTAGCATTGCAGCAAGTGGTTCACCAGAGATTCATTCTTTGGGGACAATGATAAGTCCCATGGAATTTGCTAAGTCTTTGCTGTTCACCATGGCTTGGATGGAAAGGGAGCCTGATAATCAGCTAATATGTTTCTATTTGTATTTGAAGGTTTAGGTGTGTTACCTGAGACGGAGGCAAGTTGGGGGATAAGGAGTGAAGAGAGAAACTCCAGATTACAGATGCAGTGCTTCATTGCTGCTGTTGTTGTGCTTCATCAATCTAGACTCGAGTTTGTCTTTGAGATTTCCAGGGAGTGAGTAGTCCGATACTGGGAGTCAAGGTTCATGGGTTCTAGCCCTGGCTGTGACGCTGACTCGCTGTGTGATGTTAAGCAAGTTTTTTAACGTTCAGCATGCTAAAGATGAGCCCCTTCCCTTCTCATCTCTCTGAAAGCTCTCTAATCCTGATGTGTGCATGATGTTGGCTTGCTTCCCTTTGCTACTAGCTCTTCTTAGTCCAGCCATGGACCTTTAGCCTTCTGATGTATGCAGTCTCCACTCTGCTGGTTCCCAGCCTGAGGGAATAGTTGCAATTGCATGAAGGCAGATTCAGGGCCAGTCAGGACACAGCAACGGGTCAGGACTTTTACCTGGAGAATCTCCCAATGGCTAGAATTCCTTCCTCCTGCCAGCACAGTACACCTGAATAGCTATCCCAGAAACTGGCTTATCCTTATGGCAAACAATGCCTAAGAATTAGCCAGCATCCTGAGGCTTAATTCTTCTATGCCTCATTTTATCCACATATATGAAAAAAGGCCGGATCATACTTACCTAACACCTCACATTGTTATTAATACAAATGATTCATATTTTATAAATTAAAATTATAAAAGTGCATATGATTTACTTTAATTAAATGCTCCTTAGGTTCACAGACTTGGAGAGAAAGAAAATGCCAGAGTGAGAGAGCTTCTTTGTCAGGTGCAGCTTTCCCAGCCACAACTCCAGTTTTGCTATAGGAGATCTAGATCCCCAGGCCAGAAAGAAATATATCTTCTTTGCTATATGAACGATGCCAGACCCTCCCCCCTTTTTATTGAGAGCTTTAAACATGTGGCTTAAGAACATTTCTGCTGTGCGTGCTTCAAGTTCCATTTCCTGCTTCATTGTTTTATTGTGATTATAGTAGAAAACATTTTCTGTTCTTTGTGTATGACTCATAATCATTGTTGCTGACAAGTCATTCGGCTCAGTCTTGCTGCTGAATCCCAGACCTTGTCCGAGGTCTGCATTGTTCTAGTATTTGGGTGGGAATACATACAAGTTTCTCTCTCTTTTTACCTTGCAGGTAAACATGGAAGAGATATTAAATTTTCCATGTGTTTCCAGACATATCTTATCTTCTAGATTAGTCACTGTAAACTGATGTTTCAGTCTGCTTAATGTTGACCTCTTGAGTAGCAAACTTCCTTGAAACACACAGATAGAGAAAAACTTTAACAGCAATTAGCGAGGGAGTGGCGGGGGCAGTGAATTAATGCATTAGCCTTTTACCTGTGACGCTCTGGGTTCACATGTGACTGAAAGCTCACAGGTAAAAAAAAAATCAGCATAATCTCAGCTCAGTCCTATAGGGAGAAATGACCCACACTTCAGAAACAGTCTGGATTGAAAGTGCTTGATGAAAGAGTTTATTTCTTTTTCAAGACAGAAAAAGAAGCTCTATATCTTCTTTAAAAAGGATACCAGTCATCATATCATTCTCCTGCTTTTCACTGTTAGGAAAGTCCCACTTGGGCCCTGTATTGAATCACTGGGAATTCTGCATGTGAAGAGTTAGCTGGGGTCAGGCTCTTCGACAGTTTTTTACTGAAATATCCAGTAACAATCTGACCATACAATGTTAATTATTTCTCAACAGAATCCAACTGTTTTATTTTTATCAATAGGTTGTAAATATTGGAACGTCATGATAACCAATAGAGCTGGGCAAACTAGTCATAACGAACCATTTAGACAAGTTTTGCCCTTTTTTCCTATTCACAAGTTGTTCATGAACCGACTTTGAATTTTATGAATTTGTTCATTATTCAACAAAAGTTCTATGTAGACAAATCTCAGCCTGGGAATTGCTCACAAAATGGGTTCTTCATGTACGTTCACTATTCATTAGTACTGCTGTACAACTGGTCATCTTAGTCATGTGGTTCTGTTTTTGATCTCTGTCTGGATGAGCACAACTGTAGTGAAGAGAAGAAGAATGTGATTAAGTTTTTAGTTCTTTTTAGGACAGTGTGGGAACAGTTTATTGAGTGAGGAGGAGACAGCCTGGCAAAAATAGGGACTATTTTACATCTTTTCTTTTCCAGCCCACTTGATTCAGGCCTTTCCTGAGACCTGATAGAAAAAAATGGTAGAAAAAAAGTGATTATATAGGCCATCAGATTTTTATTTAATTTTATTTTGTCACTTTCACAGAAAGCAACTGTATGTGATGCATGCAGATACAACCAGAAAGGGTGTAGTTAGCTTTTCCCCCCTCTGTCTTTGTATTATCTATATGTACCCAGATCTCTGGCCAGGAAATCTGCACAATCATAGCTGCAAAGAGTGGATTTGCAGGTCTCTCTAACTGCCTATGCCAGGGTTCTGATCTGGGGATTCCTCATGGTGCTGTATTGCCATTCAGCACTGCACAGAATTGTTCATATATTTACTATGTACAGTTAATGAATTTTCCACAGGGCTGGTTCAAGAAAAGCTGGGATCCCCTGCAACATTATTCAGTCAGGTCCCGCACATTATGATCAAAGTTCATTGTGTGTGACCTCCTTCCCCAACTTGTTTGTCTACACCAGCTGGATGGGAAGTGAGGAGAGGCAATCGGGAATGTATCCAGGACTGGTGTATGTGTTTATGAAGAGAATTAGGGGAATTGTGAAGGAAGGTTTCTAGTGAAATAGAAGAAAGCAGGTTTCAGAGTAGAAATAGAAGAAAGGAAGCTGTAATGTACCCCAGAGCAAGTCAAGAAGCTGAAGGACATCCTGCTAGCCATGGGATTCATGTTATTATCATCACAGAGTTCTCAGTCAGGATGAAACAGCTCTTGTTCAACACAGCATGGCACAGACACATGAGCAGCAAATATCACACTAATATTCCAACCCATCCCTTTTGGAGTGGTGGCCCATAACTGGGATAGAGAAGGGCATCTGGCAAAAAGATTCTGTCCTGTGCTGGTCCAATGGGATATTCCTAACATAGGCACCACCAGCATAGTTATGTTGTCACAATCTGACCCTTTGCTAGTGGTGGGCCTTGGTGATCTGCTTAAAAGAAACAGCAGTCTTTGTCAGGACAACTTGACAGGATAAAGCAGGAAGCCATTGCTTCCAGTTCTGCCTTCTCTACCTGCCCCCCCCCACCATTGTTTTGTCATTAAATTCATTTTGCTAATGGACCTGGAGCTAGTTCCCATGCAAAAATTCAGCCAAACAAAATTTTACTTACATATATTCATTTAATAAAGTAACTACAAAAGGACTCAAACATAGCAAACCCCAAATCAGTTGAATTTGCTGTAGTGTTCCAAATTATTTTTTCTTACTACTCACCCAATTCTGGATACTAAACACTGATCAGTTTTCCCTTTTTCCCAGGACACACAAAAAGCGTGTCTCGGGAAAACTGTGTGTCCCTTTACTTCTTAATTATAAAAGCCTCCTTACAGATTTTTTTACAATATATGGTTTTTAGAAAATGCATTGGTCTATATATCGCATAGTATTTAGAATGCATTATTCTTAAATATCTCTTCAAGGGTTTGAGGTTCGAGTCAAATCCCTTTATAAACAAGAGTATTTACAAGACAATTCGAAGGGTACTTGAAAATTATATCTTAAGTATGCAGCACGTGGTCCGTTTCCTCTTTTTATAAATGAGCTGAATAACATGATGCAAAAGGTTGACGTTTTACAGCAGATAACACATTGAGTATTAACAAGTGTAACAAAGTTGAATTGTTTCTAATACATGTGATTATTAGTTATTTAAATCCAATCCTGAGAGGTGCTAAGTACTCTCAACTCTCGTTTACTTCAGTAGTAGTAGAGGGTGTTCAGCCCCATTCAGGAGGCACTCAGAATCTGGGCTGGCCATAGGTATGCAAAAGGAAACAAATATAAAAATCAGCTGAGAATTGCTAATCAAAAAGCATCATCAATGACTTTGCATAATGATCTTTCTGTTGCCAGTGTGGCTAGGAGTGACTGTTTGCATCATAAAAATAATCAAGGTCTAATGTGATACTGGCCTGGTTATGTCTTTCGTATTTTGGTATGAAAGGGAGTAAGACGTAAAATTTCTTATCAGGCTGAATAGTAAAAATTAATACAGATTGGCTGTACTGCTAATTTTATGTGATAAAGTTATTAAAGCAGTGTCAATAAACCAGGAACAAGTGATGTGTAAAATAATTAACACTAAAGGGAACATAATAAGTTACTTATTAAAATCCATAGATAGATTATGTGACCCTGTCATTAGAAGGAATATGAATCACATGATTTACTATACATCTTCTGATATGAGCACCCCATTGCACTCTGTCAGATTACTGGCTCCTGACATTAAATAAGATTCAGGTTTGATTTATTGTGTGGCCTTTTGACAGGAGCTGGAATCTGAAATGGTGTCAGCTTTCCTGGTGCTCAGCACTGTTTTCATTCCCTCCTGATGTAATGCAAGTATTACATTTAGTCAACCGAATTATGTGTAGTTCGGTGAGATTCTCTCTCACTCCCTGTAGTCATTGTTCCACTCATAATAACATTATCCTATCAATTTGCCACAAGAGGAACACTAGAGTTCACTAAATTACAGCCATGTGTGTTTGCGCTATAGACAAAGTGATACCAATTAAACAAAAAATCCTAGATTCTATTTTTAAATTGCTTGTGGAAAACAGTGAGATTGGTTCACAGGGGAGGTCACTTCTGAATCCTACACACTAGAAATTTCATTTTCCTTAATTAGAAAAACAGCATTTATCTAAAAACAGAAAGGAATAAAAACTGGGTACAGCACTAAATAATATGTCAAAAATGACACCTGACCTCCCCTATGACTGATTAGTTTCAGAGATTTGCTATGTGAGGTGGAAGTATCATTTTGCTTTTTTTTCCCTTTCTTCCTTGAAAATGGTGTTTTTATATACAGATGGCAAAACATCCCTGTTCTGACAGCTGAAGCTAAGCCATCTCAGTGGTTTAACAGCACTGCAGAGCACTGCCACACTCTCTTTATAAGTCTTTGATGCTCCGATGTGTCACAGAGGTGATGTGCTTTGACTCCAGGCAGCAGAGGTGACTGATAGCTCCTGATTCTATAAGCGCCTCCTGATGGCTGGATTATGAAGCAGAATTTACAGGAGTCTTAGTGGAGGCTGCTTGTCCTCCATGGTGGGGAATGAGCAGACATGATGGCGATTTACTAAAGGAAAGAGGGATAAAAGGGGAAATGGTGGCCCTAGAAATAATGATAACCATAGACTTCGTATGTTAAAGCATTTTACAAATACCAATTAATTGATTTCAATGGGAGTTTTGGAATTGACTTCAATGGGACCACGGTTTCATGCCTGAGTTCCTATTTACCAGATGTATTCCTAATACACTAGACCATGGTGCTAGCAAAGCAGTGTTAGGTCTCAGAACTTTGGGCCATGTTTTGTCTCTATTTGAGAAAACTGACACTCAGGCTTGGTATATACTAGCAGCTTATATTGGTATAACTACATCGCCCAGGGCTGTGGAAAATCGGGGAGGTGGATTAACTACGCCAACAGGAGAAGCCATCCCCTCAATGTAGATAGCATCTTCAGTGAAGCATTTTACATGTAGACAAACCCTGAGATGCCTCAGTGAATGGATGGAGTCAGTCTCTGCTGTTTGTGGTGCCAAAAGATTATAGCACAAGAAACCAATACACACACCTCATGAAGGAAATGTGATGTAAAACAAGTCTCATATTTCTTTCTAGTCACTGTTTCCAACTTGCTCCAGGAAAACCATGACAACTATGCGTTGCAGTATGAAAATTTTACCAAAGTGTTTCACAAATACCTTTTGAGTGAAAAAGTTAGACACTGCTATGTTAGGTCATTGTCACAATGCTATATATTATAATTAGTATTGAGATAATACTTCAGTGTATTTGAGAGAATTTTATAGTATTTTGACAACTTGTGAGCAGACTTCTAAGGTTTAGCTGTTTTTGGTTGGATGCTTATTCTGAATCTCTTGAGTCAACAATATACACCTTGAAGTACAAGAACAAAGTGTGTGTGTGTGTGTCTCTGTGAAATATCTAGTATTTTGCACATTTTATAAGCAAAAGTTTGGTTTTGCTCAGTCTTATTGTATCCAGAATATTTTACCCAGAATATTCCCTCCTTTCAGTCACCTGCCTTTTGGTATGACATTTCTCAGACTTCATCACAGCACAGAAAACAATTATTTTTGGTAAGTTAAATAAATGGGGAAATAAATATTTTTCCTCTTAGAATGTGTTCAGCTTCTCCCCTCCCCTCCCCCCCCATCTCAGATATCCTCTTTCAAACATCTTTATATTAAACCTTCAAACTGGACATGTAAATACAGTAGTGAGGACTAATGAAGAAAAAACTGGGTTTGATTCAAACCTGAGTTATAAAGGTTTCTTCTAGACTGCGGCTGAGGCCCCTTGGTGAGGACAGTCTGCCTTGAGAGGGGAGTTGATTCCACAACTTTCAAACCACCAGTGGGCTTAGAGGCAGACAGCACAGCAGGGCCTTGAGTAAGGACCTGCACAGAAAACCAGAGTGCTCTGTCTGAAGTCAGAAGTAAGAAGCTGAGGAAGCTCACAATTTAGCCCACTATTTGTTTTCACTAACTTCAAAAAGGTGAACCAGGTTGGGATGCAGAGCATATGCAGATATTTTATTGCATGATCTTTCTTGTAATCACAACTTATTCTACTTACTTTCATTGAGAGAGAAGACATAGGGTAAAGGATGGGTTGCAAGTGCCCACTTTTAAAACCCAGAGGCCTTAGTGGACTCCAGGCAAAAAAAAAAAAAATCTATCCTGTAAAGAACAGGGCCCTTGGCCTATGGGTGAGTACAACATCTATGTGTTGCAATAATACACTTCCTTATATTTTCAGTGTGGAACCTCTGCAGTTGTTTGTTTTTTAAAAATTCAGACATATGGCAAATTCTAATAATGGACTAGCAAATAAATAAATGAATCTCAGGATGAATAAAGCCTGGGAGTTTTAGCAAATAGCAATGGAAAAAGCAGTTGCTGGCTACTCTAAAGAATGTCACAGTGCTCGTGTGAAGATGTATGGCTGTGTTTGGTTTCAAAAGCTAAGCAGAGCTGGTACTTGATAATATTTGGTAGATGAAGTAGTGTGACCTAGAAGATAGTGTACTGGACTGGGATTCAGGAGACCTGGCTTTTATTCCCAGCTTCACCAAAGGCCTGCTGGGTGACCTTGGACAAGTCACGTCACTGCTCTGTGCCTCAGTTTCCCTACCTGTAAAATGGGAATAATCATATTGACCTCTTTGTAAAGTGCTTGGAGATCTCCTGGTGAAAAGTGCTATGACATTGTTCTTATTATTTTCTATTACCTAATTGAGAGACCTAAAAGAAATCTGGAACATATGGACATTTTGTGCAATGGACTCTTGCTTACGAAGCTCAAATAAGACTATTAGAAAAGTGAAAATGCAGAACCTCCTAATAGGTAGCCTGAGTTCCTCTGGTTGCAAAAGTCTCGGGTTCAGTGTGTTACTGGACTGGTTTATCCACTAATAAAAATAATATTTAATATAATGCTTGCTTACCTGGATACCATTCTGTACTCTTCTCATCAGAGTTTGTGCTTTTTATTTATTCTTGCTAGAATTCTCTTATTCATTATCTGTTCTGACTATAGCTGTAATTGAAACAACCTATATATTTTAAGCAGTCTTTATTTTCATTGACCAGTAACTTTTTGAAGCAATTAGCTCGTAGGCTGAAATTTCACAAATTTACTTTCATCCCAGAGGTTAAAATTTTAAACATTTAATTTTGAAAATTTGAAACCAGTTAAGCTACTTTTCAGGCTCACTTATTCAAGTAAAAGCAGGTGGTTTTGTTTGTTTTTTATTTTGTAGTAAATACAAATCTGAAATACATTACTTGTCCCATTTTCTTTCTTTAATTATTTTTTTCCTTTTATGGAAAAACAAGGAATATAACTGCAAAAAATTAGATCTAGGTTAAAATTTTTGAAAGCACCTAAGAGACATAAGTGCCTAAGTCCCATTGAAAAGTCCCAAATGGGATTTAGACTCCCAAGTCACACTTTGAAAATTGTACTCATAGTTTTGAATTAAGAGGACTGAAGATCTAACCATACCTTCTTGGGCATATCCATTACAAATTTTCTCCAACTCTAAACCAGCTTGCTAGGGTTACATGGAAGAGTTGCAGTTGACTTTGACAGGTCCGGTAGGGAGGGCAGAAGATAGATGACTCACATCTTAAAGGTGACAGGAAGGGGGACGGAAAGCTTCCATGACTCGAAAGGTCTCACTGCTCCCTTTGGCTTCAGTGACAGTAGGACTGGGCCTCAGTTTATTTTTCTGGTTATTGGAGGATCAGAATAGGGAAAAAAGTTCAATTTCCTTCCATTGCATGCATGGGAAAAAATTCCTTTCAAATGTGTAAAGCTGCTCTTTTAAATCCATCCTTAAAACCTGCCTCTGCCATAATGCCTACAAATCACTCCCATCTGGCACTAGTTAGGCAAGTGACTTTTGCTTTTCTGCTAAACTCCGTTTTATTGTTGTCTAATTTTCCCAGGCCACACCCTCCCCATTTGTCTCACCTCCACCCTATAGAGTCCTGTCTGATATGTAGATTGAGAGATCTGGGGCAGGGGATATCTTCTTTATTATTTGTCGGTACAGCACCTGGCACAATGGAGCCTTGATCCTAGATTGGATTTAATAGGTACTACCATAATATAAACAATAAAAATAAGACATTATTTGGTTAATAATATGCCATTGTAAAGAGCTGTATAATAGCATAATGAAAATCCTTTGTGTATTTCATGCATGTAGAAGGCAGAGTTAAGGTTTCTACAGGAACCTGAATTTACTGACATTCATAAATCCTTCCTAACTTTGCTGCTCCATTAACATAGAACCAAAATTTTTGCAGGGTCTAACTCCATTGATTTTGATGGAATTAGGCCAGCAGAGAATTTGGCCCATAGTTCCTACATTTAATAAAGGCAAGACGCAACCCAGACTGTATATTTAAACTGTTTAATAATCAAAATGGATTTGAGCACTCTTTCAGTAGTGTGTTCAATACACTCTCACTGGATCACTGCTCTTGGGAGCCAAGCATTTTTGGGTCTTAGGAAAGACTCAGGAGCACAATGAAAGCAATAATTGTAACAGGAGTCAGTCTATAGGGAGCAGAGGTGTAGTATTCTGTGTCTGAATGTTCTTACGAAAAAGCCATGTCTGAGAAAGGAGCAGGAGGAACGTTTCTACTACAAGAGGAGTGGTTACTTCATTTTTAATATGAACATTCACAAATATTGAAAATAGCATAAAATTACCAGTGATGTACCTGGCTCTACACCTGTAACCGAACACACACTGTAGATTTTGATTTTGATTTTCTTTAGCTCTCAGGCAAATTTCACGGCTTGGTAGCATCTCACACCAGACAAAGCTCAGGCAGGAGATGAAAAAGCATGAAGCATAAACAACACAGAGCCAATACAGTTTCTTGTTCATTAAAGAATACAAGGATTGTAAGCTAAGTGGGAAGGAACTGGTCGGGAGCTATCTTAAATGCCTGCAGGTTAAAACATCAGGGATCAGAAAGCAAGTTCCAAAGGCAAGTGCACCTTGGAATGAGAGGTTGTTGATGAATTACTTTTTGTGCATGTTTTAATTACACTATCATCTTGAGATTTTTGTGTATTGATCTGCACTGTAGTTTTAAAGCTCTCACTCCCCCCGCCCCTCACCCAAACATCTGAGCTTTGTGTGCTAGGTCTGCTTCTAGGGAAAAAAATTACTCATCTTTGAGAGTAGTATGGAGAAAAGGGGGAGAAAACACACAAAAAGGGAGGGCATGTTCTCTTCTGCTGTTCAGTATGTTTAAATATAAGCTATTCATATAATTATTCCAGCATGTATTTTCTTCCAAGCTGCAAGTAAGCAGAAAAATTTGAAACATGAAAAATCGAACAGGGCTACTGTGGTATAAAATCGACTTACACATTGTATTGCTTTCTGTGTTCCTTACCAATAGTAGGTACATTGCTAAACCTGAGAAAAAATATTGGCTTGAGAGAGCCAACGCACTCCTGTGATAGACACAGTCACAAAATATCTGATCAGTGCTGTAAAAAGGATATTAATGTTACTGATGTTCTGCCCAGGATGGCTTTGGGCAAATGTGACTGAAGAGGATACTTAGGAATAATATTAAGCAGGGGGGCATTGTAAGCTCTTCAGGGCAAGAACTCGGTATTTGGAAAGCACCAAATATATTTATATATATTATTATATAATATAATTATATAATATTTCTAGTTCATATATATAAACTAAAAATAATTTAAATTACAGAGAGGTTTTATGGGGAATAGCAAAAGAAAACTTATTAAGCCTCACAACAGCCCCAGATGGTAGATATTACTATCCTCATTGAACACATGAGTAAATTGGGGTGCACAGGAGTTCAGGCACCAATTCAACAAGGTACTTAAGCATTTGGCTAACTTTAAACTTGTGAGCTGCCCCATTGATTCACCCACACTCACAAGGCAAATCACTAGCAGATCTGAGAACAAAACCCGCAAGTCCAGCTACTCAACTTTAGACTTAAACTACTAGGCCACACTGCCTAGAATGCCACATAGTCAGGGATGCCAGCTGAGTGCTAGGACTTCTGAAGTCACTCAGGCAAGCAGAGGCCAACAGGCCTCACTGAAATCCTTGTTCAAATATTGGGGCACTCGTATAGGAGTGATGGGATTCCAAATCCTGTCATTGCCCAATAATAATTAATTATTAATTAATAATACTTAACACTCATCCAGTGCTTTACAAGCATTAACTAATTAAGCTAATTCACTAAAGGTCTGTCCTTTGTACTCTCACAATACCCCAGATCTTTTTGATCATACACCCTAAAGAGTAAAAACAGTACATCAGTAATGTTAGTTTTAGCTTAACATTATTTGGCAATTTTGATCATTAGGAATGAAGTTAATCAAATATCTACTGTGTCCCATTTTTCCACTTTATGTTTCATTCTGCACTTACTATTTTTATCTTTATTAATAGCTACTGCTCAGTGGCCTTAAAGAATTCCACCATTCAACAGAAACTTATGCTAATTAGTATTTGTTTGTGGCTTTACTGTGATTTATGAGCTACTCTGAGCTCTGCATAGTGAAATATCAGACTATCTCCAGATCTGTCTATTAATTTGTTTATCTTTCTATCTGTCTACCTATCTGCTGAAATTTAACACAGTGCAATAGCTTTGAGAACAGTGACAGTAATGCAGCATTAGATTAAAAGAATGTTACTTTATACAGGCGTAAATGCAATTTAGAGGCACTTAGAGGAAGCGATATACTTAACATGATTCTTGGCCTGCAAAGACAGGTTGATCCCACTCATTTTGGGATTGCTAATTTGCAGTTAATTAGGAAGATTGATTCTGTTCTGTGTTGCATAGGCCCAACCCCAAATGCATTTTTCTGGTTTCCCTGGTACCATGCTAGTTATCATTGTCATGGTGCACATATAACTGAATGACACAGATCCTCATAAAACAGGTTTCAGAGTAGCAGCCGGGTTAGTCTGTATTCGCAAAAAGAAAAGGAGTACTTGTGGCACCTTAGAGACTAACAAATTTGTTAGTCTCTAAGGTGCCACAAGTACTCCTTTTCTTTTTCCTCATAAAACAGTAATAGTTTCTGGGTTTGGGAAAGTAAATCTAGTAACCGTTAGCAAACATTTATCTGACTTACCTTTTACCCTAAAACCTAGTGCCACTTGCATTTAAAGCAATTCTTCAATTACATTCCACTGAGAAAGTTTATTGCAATTCGCCAGAGAGGTGATTGAATCTTCAACTGAAAATAATACATAAAAACGTAATACAATTTATTCACTGGAACAAAGACATGAAACTTTTCAAAACTAGCTGGTGACAATAATACAATTTAGGACTTTTGGATATTATGTATATACACTTTGTTTGAGGGAACTTGTATTCTTAAATAAATGCAATGGGTCTGGCATACTTAAGATTGTTCCTTTTCATGAGCTAACATTTCAGTGTGTTATCTCTATTCATTTTATACTAGCTTGTGACTACATGCCTACACAAGGGAGTAAGAGTAAATGGTAGGAGAGGAACAGAAGCCAAAGCTCTTCTTGCACCCCCTCTAAGTACAAACCAGCATTGAGGTGTGAGGGTGCCATAATTTGCTGCTTGTATAAGCTGGCAGCAAATTACTACTGCCTCAGAGCAATGGGAAATTGTGCCTCAGTGGGGTGTCTCTGAGGCCCAGTACGTCCTGGAATTACACCTGGGTTGATGCAGCTTACTCAGAGATGAGCATAAAGTCAGTATATAACCCTCTCTTACGATGTGATTTACTGAGTTGGCTAACTTAGTTTGAAGAATGTCTTGGATGCTGTCATTTTTACCAATTTGAATGCCCTGCAGGAAAAGTTACCTAAGTAAGGTCAGCGCTTTTTCTTCCTATTTGCAGTGAAACTTGCCTGATTACTTTTCCTAGCTTGGGGTTTCCATACAAGCTAAAGATTGAGGCTCATTCACCAAGGGATCATGAACCCTGGAGAGAGTCTAGTCAATGTTACCATGATTACGTCACTCTGGGCATGTACAGTCCCACACCAGAGGATCTGGTCCTCAGTAGGTGTATAGCACCTAGCATGTTTGGGTACTATAATCATAATTTGATTCTATACCACTTCTCACTAGAACAAACTTTTCTAAACTAGCCAGTGGAAAATTCCTAGTATTTTTCTAAAATGTAGCTAATGAAAGTGGGCTGAATCAATCTGAGAAAATATGGCTACATTAAACTTGAGGGGATCCTGTTAGGCCAGAGGTATTTTGTTATCCAGGTGAGGGAGAGAGAGACTGAGGTGCTAATCTGTAGGATGTTCCCCAGTTTAATAACTACTCTTCCTCTAACTTTCAATGTCATTTTATTTTCTTATTTAGATGTGAATGCCATGTTTCTTGTGACCCTTCACCATTCCCCTTTCAGATGTTTTTTGTGTTAAAACACTCACCTTTTTAAAAAAATCCTTAAAGCTACTAGTAACACTAAAAATAACAAAATAGATCCCAGCTTCCAGAATCCAGAATGGGTAGAATGCCTGATGGACACATCTCTCAATCACATTTTCATCAGCTCATGCAATGTGCACATGTGGTTTGTTGGCAGTATATGTGATTGCAGCCTGCAAGGATCAGTATCAAAGCTAGCAACTTCCCAAGTCAAAGCCAAACCTGTATCTCTGCTGGTTTATTTGAGTTTTTCTCCACGTCTTTCATGGCTTCCTTGTGCGTTTGTAATTATATCAGTTGCATATTTAAAACTGGTTTAAGTGTCCCCTTGTAGGAGCCAAATTCTACTATCAGATCACACATGTGGCTTCCATTGCAGTCCAGGCAGAGTCACATGTGCTCATTCCATCACAGAATTTGGCCCTAAATTTGATAAATATGAATGTAGAAGGTAGGATATATATAAGGACAAGGGAAGAGTGCATGTGTTTTTTCCAGACCATTAAAGAAAAGCCATTTAAAAGCCATTGATCAGTGTCCTTGCAGTTCAGTTTTGGACCACTAGGCTCCCTACCACATGTTAGGAAGGGCAACTGCACATTACTATAGGTTGTTGAATATTTCCTTTTTTGAAAAGTAGATCAGTACCAAATCTGCTTAGCAAAGGGATTTCTGAAAAAGGTTAATGGCTCTTGTATACATATTTCCACTTGTGTGTTGTAGATGGTGCCCTGGTTAGAACATCAAGTTGTAGAATATGTAGAACTAATATCTTGTCCAAGATAATTTCCCCTACTTCCATTGTGATGTCTTATTTAACTAGGCTTTAGTGCTGCAATTATTAAATCAAACACTTAAGAAATACAACAATGTATAATTTTTTTAAAATATTCATCTTTGAGTCTGGCAGCTTCTCACAGTATAATAAAACATGTTGCAAACATATTACAGATGGATACCACAAATGAAAAATTAGCTTTTGAAGGCTCAGGTGGTCTATAATGCACTTGTTCCAGGGTTAACTTGTGTGTCTGTGATATATTTTATTACTTCTTGTAGTTTTATAGATGTTAAGGCAGGGAAGTCTGCAGTCTCTAACCTCATCAAATAGCATAAAAAGAGTAAAGATAGCAAGGGATCATTCAAGGTGCTGCAAGGTAGCATAAAGGTAGTGAGCGCTGACTGCTGCAGGTCCAAGTAGTCTGCATCACAGGCAATGTACATATGGATTACACTATATACTTTTTATTTCAGCAAGTTAGTCTCCCTGTCACCTGTGGATATTATGGATAAGAAACTGAACCCGACTCTGCTTTCTTTGCACCTCTCCAGCAATGCAAAGAAAGTGGACTCTGATGGTGTCTCCTGCAGCTGGAGATTCCCCTGGTACGGGGAACTCCTCGGCAAGTGGAGAGTTGGCATATCCAGTCTCTGCACCACCTTTGGCATACATTCTGGCTGCACCCAGCTAGTGGATGTCCCCTTGGGAGCTGAGATCAGAGTTTAGAGCAGCCTCCAGCTATTTTGAACTTTAATGAGGCCAGGCTGGCCTGAAGATCAGAGAACTGCAAGACTAGGTACAGAAGAGGGTCTGGGCCTATAGTTACCAATGGGCAAAACTCAAGCTATTTAGATGGGTCACCCAAAAGTTCAGCTGCTTATCTGAATCTTGTAAGGTATTCACTTTTCCCTCATTTTCTGTGTCTCATGTTCCTCTCTTCTTCCTACCTCACAGGGTCATTTTCAGTCTCTCAGTCCTTCCTTTGCCCTGATTCTCTATGTTCCATAGTTCTATTTCCCTCCATCAACCAAACTCTTTTAAACATCATCTTCTCCTTCCCAGTGACCCATCCTCTCCTCTTCCCCCATATTATTTTCCTTTTCCTTCAAACCTTGCAACCTGACCCCTGATCACCCTTCCTCCCTCCAAGTAGTCAGATGACCCAGCCCTGCCTGGAACTGGTGACTCCCATCACCCTGCACTTGCCTATGCTTTTTTTTTTTTAATCCTCTTCTGACCTCTAGTAGGCCATTGATAATCCCATCATGGTGTGCTAGCAAGTCTGGCAGTTTCTGCTGGGCTTGAATCAGCCTGCTATGTTCACATCTCATGCTCTGAGGCTTCCCAGGTCAGACACTTTGGAATTAATCTGACCTGGGGAAGCCCTGAAACTCAAGATATTTGAAAGGAGGATCAGTGTGAGGTTGTAAAGGGTGAAGGTTCGTGTTCAGACCAGGTTGTGTTTCTGAACCAGTTTTTCCAGCTTTCATTAGCCATCACAGGTATTCATTTTGTAAGGTATTCAGCTAGTCAGATTACCTAGTTATAATACCTGCAAGTTGTTCTGAGGAATAACGATTTCACCATTGGCTCTTTGCTGGTTGCTGTAGCGTTCCCTAAAAATAACTTACAATGAAATTTGAGGGGTGTAGGGGAAGCAGAGGAGGAGGAGTATAAGAAAGTTAAATTCTTTCCTTGAAGGGAAAGCAGGAGGGAAAATATAAATTGTTAGCATGTGTGTTTAAAAATTCAAAAGTAAGAAAGTCATATTGATTAGTGTTCTGTGTGTTTATTTACACCACTGTGGTAGGGTTAAGGTGTCTGGCTATAATTATCAGAACCCGTCCACCTGTCAAAGAGCAATTGGGTTGTTTCACCATTGTCTGATAGCAGTAAATCTCTGAGTCCATATGGGCCTCACATAAATGGAAAAAGGATACTTTCCCAAAACATGTAATTCATTATGAAAAACTGGGGCCTGCTAAAGGGTTTGCTGTTACGCTGACATATTGTATTATTCATACATTTTTAGAAGTGAAAAGTAACCAGGTACGATCTGATTGTTCTAATTTTTAAAACCAAGCAAAATCTTCAGCTTTAAATTCACAACAGAAAAGTGTTGTACTGCACAAATTGGTTCTTTAAAAAAGGAAACCCATTCTATAAATAGTTTTGTTAGCCAGCAGTGCCTAAAATAGGACTAAAAGTACCCTGTCTCCCAATTACATAATACAGTATATGAAAATAAGTCAACTTTAATGTTACATTGCTGAAGGTTTGGACTCCAGAAACAACCTTGCAATAGGGACAGAGTGACCTTTTAAAAAGAAAAATGAAATGAAATACACTTTCATTTTCCAGAAATATGCATGCAAGTAAAAATTTGACAGCATGGAAGAACATAAGCAAATATATCTTTTTATTTGAAGATAAAAAGAAGCAGGGGCTAGATAGGGAAAGGAAAAAAACCTGTGAAAAAAACGGATGATGCAGTTTTTACGAATAAGCAGCTTAATGTATCTTGGCACCCACAGTAAGCCTTGTAGGAGCTCAAAGTGCCTCAGGCAATCTGTGAGCAGAATAGCAATTTTATTACTTTGTCATTAAACCAATTTCACAGCAGTATTGTTTGTTAATGAGCAGCGGCAAACGAGCGAAGATGTCACACACTGGAATAGCAGTGAGATTTGTGACCCAAGCTCAGAGCACTAAGATGGAAAGACCATAGCTATAAAAAAAGGAAATACTTTGGGATGAAATGCAAAGTCTATACAGCAGAGCTTGTGTTTATGAGCTACCATTTTGCTAAGAGCTGTGAGAGAAATAAAGGTCTGGAAATATGCAGTTAAAACAGGGCCTATAAAATTAAAACCAAATTAAAGTATAGCAGAGGATTACTGCACAGGCTGCACTCTACAAAATATATTCTAAGTGATGAGGAGAAAACTAAATCCGTTTTCTTTGAATTTAGTTGGTATTTATGAAATTCAATAAAACAATGATAAATTCAAAAATGAAGCAGCTGCCTCCCAGTCCTGTGGTTTCAGATCCTTAAACATGGAGCACTTTGAGGAAATTCGACTCACCAATAATTAATTAGCAGCTTTTGTCTATAGACAAAAATTATATGCAGATTTATGTGGGAATGTAAATACTGAACACATATAATGAACATACACACACATAGCCTCTGATCGTCTACTAACAGTGAATCAGAATCACCTAGCAAAGACAGATTACATGAAGTCGAGCTGCATCATTTGATGGAACTTTTTTTTTTTTGAGCTAGGGCTGATCTTACAAAGAGATTGGGAGACAGCCTTGAGGGATACAAGAAACAGTGCCAAGCAGGCACATTACTGAATCCCTGCAAGGCATCTCGAGGTGAGTTTGCGGCCTGAGCTGTCTTTCCATGTTTATACACAGGAAAAACTAGTTCAAGAAGTGGATCAGCATAACCGACTGAAAGGAAGGGGGGAAATTAGCCCACCATATTGCTCCATTTGCACTAGAGATGGGGAAATAGTTTTGCTGTTGGGACTTGCTTCTGAACCAGCTCATTTCTTTTCTATAATAAAGCCCCACCTCATTTGTTTCTATTAATCACATTTATTTAGCATAATTACCATCCTTGGTCAGTATAAATGCTTCAGTTCTGTTGGCTGTTGCTTCCCCACCCCTGAATATCTCAACACAGCAATTACTGTACATTCATGATACATATAAAGATCTACAGGGAAGGAAGGAATTTAGCACATTATAATGTGTGTATCTATCTCTCTGTCTCTGTAGTCAATTTGAACAGCATATTTCACTTCAGTTCACAAGAACATTGACCTCTCTCTCCAGTGATTAATATTGTTAGATGCCTGCTTTTATATCTTGATAACTTGTACATGTTTTCGGCCATTTAAACTAACTCGGCAAAGGGGATGCCGCAGGAAATGCTCATTGTTGAGCAGTAGGCGGTGCTCACAGTTCTGGGAGCTCAGCTTAAGACTGTTTTCTGCCTGACAGGGCAAGACCCCTAGACAAATCACTGGCTGGGTCTATGGTAGTTGGCAGCTATTCAAAGCTGGTCCTCTGCCAGCAGTATTACTAGATAGCCAGATAGATCAATTCAATTTTACATTCCCGCCATTATTTATAGCACACTGTATATCTGCTCTTACTTATGAACTAATGATTAGCAAATACAGTACACATAAAACATAAGCATTTGTTCTGGGGAAGGCTTTCCGCTGCTGATATTGCAGATAGTTTTACAGGTCACAGAGCCTTAAAAAGGATTTAAAGGGCATGTCTTGTGTAACATTTGTTCCTTTGAAAATGATGCTCCCTTCCTATTTTTGTGTAATTGAAGAGCATAGAAAGGTTTTCTTGATGCTTACGTTTCACTGAATTCCTAAACCTCCGCTCCCCACCTCCACCCCCCCAACAGACTTCTAAGCAGAATATGTAGGGGGAAAGGCTTATGAAGCATTATCTGATTTTTAAGAACTATAATTCTCCCTATTATTTAGGCTTTATTTTAGAAAAGATTTGTCATAGCAGTTACAAAAAATTTATCAGCCATGCTTGCATTTTAGGAGAAATCAGGGCAAGTGTATTTTCTTTAAACCCCAGGAAAGCCAACCAAATTGAAAATGTGTGCTGGTGGAAAAAGACCATCACTTTACCAGACTCTAGTGGTTGGTAAAACTCCAGTTACAGTATAAACTGTTTCAGTTAGTCCCCTTCCTGATCCAAAACCCCCAAATCTGAACAGTCCTGAATTCAGGAGGCATTCAAAACCCAGACCCGAATCAAAAGGCCAGAATCAAACTCCAGCCTCTGAATTCTGTGGCTTGAACATAGCTCTGTTAAAGAGTAGAATTTAGTTGGTATTTCTGATAAAAACTTATTGGCCAAATTAATCCCTAGTGTAAACCCCAGCAAAGTCAAAGGGCCTACACAACTCAGCACGGTTTTATCTAACAAGTGCTTGTTGGTGTTACTGAATGCTGGAACCAGTGAATACAGGACCCACTGTTTGCTGTGAGGATTATTACTGTATGAGTGGTTTTGGGTGGTGTTAGCTCTACTCAGCTTTCTTGCTCTGGAGAGCACGTGACACTCAGAGGGAATCAGAACAGCTTCACTTCCTCCGTGGGAAGAATTAATGTCTGGTGGTCATAACAAATGCAGTATAAAACAAGCATAGTGAACCTGCTCAAACCAGGCTTGGGTTCAAGGTGTTCACTGTGTGTTGTGAAACTGAGTGGAGGAAGGTCACACAGCAAGGAAATCTGCAAATTTCATCTCCTGAGCTGGCCAGGTAGCTTCCACACACCAGCTGACCAAGCTCCATACCTTGTCCCCACCAACAGCCACCAGGCTCTTCTGTCCCCTACCATGGTATCTGAAAGAGGAGCATCTCATTGGCCTACTTGCCCCTTCTGGTTTGCCCCCTCACTGAAGTCTTTAGGACACACCAGATGGCTGCTCCAACCCTACTTTTGAATGCTGTCAGGCACAGACAGTTTTGCCCTGCCAAAGTCTATGGGTTTTGGGAAACAGGGCTGACCTGCACCCCACAAGCAGCAGAAGAGTGTTCTACTTTAAAGTCAGGATCAGATAATACCCATGAGGCTTGGGAACCATCAAAAGTTTCCTTAGCAAGTACACTAAGTCAAATGTGGCTTTACCTGTCCCTAGGATTAGTACAGAGCTGGCAGTAGTGGGCAAGGTAGAGGATAGTCAGGCCACTCCCTCACCCAACCCTTTGGATGTGGAGCAGCAACAGGCCTGCCTAGCATCCCTCCTTCAGATATGAAATGGAGGGAATGGCCATCCAGTGCCTCCTGAATCCTTCAGTGGCAGTGTTGCCCACCCTCACTATCTTATCATTAGTCTCACCATATCTGGTGTTTTTTCTAAAGCCCCAGCTCCTGGAATCCTGTTATTAGCAGAGAAGCTCAACTTTCAGTTTTTAAATAGTAAGTTTCCAGCCCTCGTGATTGCAGGGAAAAGCTTGGAAATGTGACATGTCTGTATCCTAAAGGTGCAAACCCCAAAAGACTAAGAAAAAGAGCCAATTTTTTAAAAGAAATCTCATGGTTGTAAGCCAATCCCATAATTCTTTGGGACCTGACTCATGATTTTTGAACACTTTGGGTTGGCAGTACTCAGGTGCTATTGTACTTCCCCTCTCCTCCTGTCTTCTAGGGCAGCTGGCTGGCCCATTCCTCCCACTTTTCTTTGCAGGAGAGAGTTAGTAAGCATGTTCTTATAATGCTGCATCTCCCCATTCTGCAGCAACAGGCCCCCAGTGCCACCTCTGGATTCTCCTGCTGCCACTCAAATCCCCCAATACCTCCTTGCGATACACTGAGTGTTCCATGTTCCACTAGCCACTTTTCCAGTGGCATAGGGATTTACCAACAAAGTAGAACACTCTGTGGGATCTCTAAGAAGTCCCTGAACACACTGGACCAGATTCTCAGCTGATGGAAATCTGCACAGCTCCAATGAAGTTAACAGAGCTATGCCAATTTATACCAGCTGAAAAAGACAGGTATGGGCAGAAAAATGTCCATTCCTTCCATGTCCATCAAAAATAAATGAAAGTGGAAGCCCAGAGCTTCTTCAGAAGAAGGAAGTCTCTAGGGACAGGTGAGTTTGTCTCAGAGCAAACACAGGTGAGACTCACTGAGGCAGATTCTCTGTTGTTGAGTTAGCAAAAGTTTGCCCACCTTAGAATTCAAGATGGAATTTGTAGTCTGAAAAACTGCACAATCAAAATTGGCGGGGCTTGCATAGCGATTATGAATACGCAAATGTGTTTCTTTTGGGGGGAATGAAAGGATTAGTTGTGTGCTCACTAGTTTGCTGTTACAATGCAAGAGCAATTTCCAGATGGTGCTGATATCTGAGCATTGGGAAGAAGGCAGAAGCCTTGGATTGTTTTTTTTTATGTGTACACAAGTCTTATCACTTTCTAAATAAAGGCATGAGAGGTAGACATTAATGTTCACCTATACATGGTTAAATGAAAGATGGCATAGAAGAAAGTAGGGAGTTCTTTGTTTTAACTTTAACAAAATTGTTGACAGAGGTAAGATACTGTTGGAAAATATTTGAGAAGATCATGGAATTGAATTCATCTAGTATCAGGAAAATTACAGCATAGTGTGCAGTTAATAATATGTAAACCAAACAGAATGTCAGGGCTTCTGTTCCTCATGGTCTGTTTTAACTGATCATTTCTGACTGTGGTTCCTGTTCCCCTTACTTTAGTCCAGTGACTGGTGTAATTCATAGGGCCTATACAGAGTTCCTCAAGTCAAACGTCCATATTTCAGTTGCACTGCAGTACATCTTTTCTTGACCATAGCAATCACTGAGGCAAACACCTCATTAAAAATTTATCTTTAGTGGTGAGGTGCCTTTATTCTTGAAAGGCTGTGTTCTCAAGACCTTTCACACACCACTTTTGCCTGGAGAATATAAAATATAGCAGATTTTAGTTGATTTTTTCAATATAAATCAAACTCAAAGAATGTTTCTTTAGCTCTTTGCATTTTCCAACCTTACATGAATACCTGCTCATTTGTGAAACCCAAAGAGACATTATAATTAAACCTGTATTTTTTTCCACAGGAAAAAGTGCCATTTTTCATGGAGCAAAATGGCATGTTTCATAAGGCAAAACTACATTTCATAAACACGTATTTTAATGGCTTGTACCAACCACTCAGTGCTTCAGAAGGTGCTAGAAATGTTTCAGTACATACCTGTAGGAAGAAACCGGGAATTTTTCTCTTCCCCTTTTAGTTGGATGGAACTTTCCTTCATTACCAATACACTTTCCTTCAGGGGCCTGGGTGTGGGGAGGCTTAGGTTCTGTTTCACCTACATTCATGAGATATCTTTCCTCTCCCAAACTTTTTGATGTTCTTGTCTTCCTCGGGAGTCTTCAGTGAGGAGCCTGCTCTGTGGGGCCAGTCAGAGTTATAGTGGGAGGATGGAAATGAAGATCCAGGTGCTAAGGATTACTATAACTCATTTCTTTCCTCAAGAAAATAGTACTGTTTTCTCTTCTTGGGAGAGAGTTGGGTTCCTTTTCTTCTGAGTTACTCCTTCTGATGCTCTCAGTAGGTAGGGCTGCAGGCTCAGCCTGAGCAGGTCCAAGAGCAGGCCAGCTGGCCTGAACTAAGGTCCACTCCCAGTTATTTTCACCCTCAGTTCAGTACTGTATGATCAACTGATCCATCTAATCCACATCTTTCAGACTTTTCCCTCTGCACATGCAGAGTAAGTGAAGAGTGTGAAGGGCATGTTCTTTGCAGAGATTTCGTTTTTCATGGCAAGCGGTCAATTTAACATGTTCTGAATTATCCGTGATGACTGTGCCAATAGCATGGCCTTAATTATAACTGGCTGAAATAATTTTCTTTGGAACAAAAAAAATCACTCATGCTGAATACCAGCTCTCTCAACTAATCAAAGGCCACCAAGACAAAGAACAAAAGAATTATAACAATAAAAAAGTGGACCACTGTTGGCTTAGTTGTTCAAAAAAACCAAAAACATTCTCATAGCTCTCTCCCCAATACTGCAAGGTGCTTATGCACTTATCTAATTTTAAGCATGTGAGTAGTCTGACTGATGCTAAGAAAATTGTTCATGTGCTTGTAGTTAGGCACACATTTAAATACCTTGCAGAACTGGAGCATACCACAGACTCCATAGCTGCTGGTCCATCAAAGCTCTTTGGTCCCCCTTTTTACATAGCCATTGAAGCTATTCGAGAAGGAATTTTCTCCATGGCCTGCATGATGCCTACACCAGCATATTCACGGCCTCCTCCTCCCAAGTGAAGGTTTTCTGTGTTCAGAATGAGGGGACAGGACCTGGAAGTAGAGCAGCCAGAACCACCATAGTTTTGCTGCAATGAGATTCAAACAAACATTTCCTTTCATTTTGAAACTGGTTGGGGTTGTGATGCAGTTGACCCAGATTCACTCTTAAGTGAAGACAATTTGAGTTTTGGAACCCAAACCCAGGCCAGGTTCCTGTAGTTATTTTTCATTGCAAATATTTTTAGAACTTAACTTAGTATGTCCTAAGAGCAGCCAGAGGAGTGATTCAGTAGCACCTAGAAGTCGTAACTCTAGTGGGATTTACAGATATGTCAGGTGCCTGACACCCATTACATTTCAATGGGAGCTGAGTGCCAGACCTCCTTAAGTGCGTCGTTAGGCATTACATTAAATATATTTGTAAATCTGGCCTTAAGTAACTTGATCACATAGGAAGATTGTGGAAGAAAGTGAACGTGGCTCTCCTGATTTTCAGCCCAGTACCTGAACTACAAGTCCATCCTGCCTTTCTACCAGTGGGCTTCAGTAGTGCCCGACAGCAAATGGATTGACCATATATAAGGGCTCTAGAATGCAATAATAACATCTAGCAACTATGTGGTACTTTGTGTTTCCAAAGTGACTTTAAAAACATTAACAAATTAAACATTACAAAAAAGATGAGCCACTTGAAAACTGCAAATGCTGTTTGTTGGAAGAACATTGTAATGTATATTCCTGTGATATGACAATATATGATAGGATGAGATAAAAATACATATAAATAATATTAAAATATGTTAGGTGTAAAAGCATAAAAATACCATAAAAATATAAAAAATATCACTTTCCCCTCCAGGGAGCGTAAAAGTGCTTTTACTGCTTGGTTCTCAGAATTTCCTGGAATGTCACACTGGGGGCATTCGCTAAGAAGAGTGGGTGAGTAGCTGGGTGGTAGAGTTTAATAACAGGCATATGATTGAGCATATATAAGTCTACATTTTCAAAGTGGCCTCAGTCCTTTGCCCACTCCATGGGTGAAGCGCTCCTTGCGTTCCACATGTGCAGTGACTGTAGAATCACTCTCAAAGGGCGTGACCCCAAAGCCTCTTGAAATCAGTAGGAGTCTTTCCATTGATTTTTGGATCAGGCCCTAACATAGCACTTGTAATTTTGTGTTCATGCAAACAGCCTTGCATATGCACACTGAGTGCACAGACGTGGTACCAGCGGTCTCCATCAGAGTTCGGAGGAAAAGGACTTACTCTTCCTCAGGTTGAGGATTTGTAGCAGCTCCAATGTGTAATACTCCTCCCTCCCCTTCTCTGACCCCTAATGGGCCAGGGGAGAATAGCAGATGGATCCATGTATTTACAGATCCATCTAGACCAGGGATGGCCAACCTGAGCCTGAGAAGGAGCCAGAATTTACCAATGTACATTGCCAAAGAGCCACAGTAATAAGTCAGCAGCCCCGCCCTCACCCCAGCGCCTCCCACCCATCAGCAGCCCCGCCAATCAGCGCCTCCCCCTTCCTCCCCACACCTCCCGATCAGCTGTTTCGTGGCTTGCAGGAGGCTGGGGGGGGGGAGGAGCGAGGGCAAGGCAGGCTCAGGGGAGGGGGCAGGAAGAGGAGGAGTGGGGGCAGGACCTGTGGCAGAGCTAGGGGTTGAGCAGTGAGCACCCCCTGGCACATTGGAAAGTTGGCACCTGTAGCTCCAGCCCCGGAATCAAGGAGCGCCATATTAACTTCTGAAGAGCCACATGTGGCTCCGGAGCCACAGGTTGGCCACCCCGATCTAGACCTTCCTGTCTCATCCCTATACCTCACCAGCATGCAAAGCTGCAATGAGCTGTTCTCCAAAGTGTGTCTAGGGTGTGAATTTCAGAGGCCATATTCCATTTTTTAGGTACACCAGAATAAATCTGGAGTAAGTCTATTGACTTTAATAGAACTACTCCTCTGTGATCAGAATAGGGTCCCAGGAGGATTCTTGTCTCCCAGCTCCGTGCTGCAGATTGCTGTTGTTCTATAGTATCCTGGGCTCTTTGTGCCAAAGGGCAGGATTTACCTCTCAGTAGTTGGTAAGTCCAAACATGCTGGCTGTACAATACATGTGTTGCTTCTATGGCAAATGGCCAGACTAGGAATTTGGCACTATTTACCAGCACTGCAGTCACATAACAAAGAGACCAGTAATATAAAATGGCTCAAACACATTGTTTCCCTGGAATTTACAAATATATGGAAATATTTTTCTTTTAAAAATGAGGGTTGTATCATGTTCTCTTTACATGTTGAATTATTTCCTCCAGGGCCATGTCATCTTTATTTCTCTTCCACAAAATCTAATATCAAAGTTCAGGAGCTATTAGGCCTGATTCTGCTCTCATGTACACTGATGTAAAAGAGGAGAAACTTCATTGGTGTCAGGGGAGTTTAAGCAGTTTAAAGCCTGGGTAAATGAAAGGTGAATTAGGCAAATTTGTCCTAGAGATGGGCTGGACTAAAAACATTTGGATTCAGACCCAAATGTTGCAGCTCGGGTTCATCTCTGATTCTTTTGTTTGGTGTCTGGCTGTCTGTGTCTCATACTGGGAGCTGTGTCAGTTGGTTTTACTCTCAATCTCCACATTGTTCACCTGGTCAGATGGCTGATTAGATCTGTTTTCCTTTGACTCACCTGCAGTGAGGAATTTCCTCAAGTGTATTTGCCTAATAATAAAACCCATTTAAAAATTCCATAAAAGTAGGGATGGGTTAAGATTAAAAGAGGCCTAAATGTACCAAAAATGCAGGGCCACTCATGTATTTCAACAAACAAAAATCAGTGTCCCCGCTCTTAGCTGCACTTTCCCAAGCCTCTTCTTCCTGCATGAATAATGTCTTCTGATGTTCCCTCCTTATGTGAAGCCAGGAGCTCCCATAGCCTCTATTCATGCATGGTCAGGATTTCCCCACTCTTATTCCTTCCTGGTTAAGCTCTGCAGCAATCTGTTTGCAGAGAAAAGATGGAGATCTGCCCAAAAATATATTTTAAAAAAATCTAATGTTTTTTTCAGCTGCCCCCTTGTGCTCCTGCGGAATTGTAGGGAGTTCTTTTTTGTTCTTAAATTTTCTGCTCTCCCCTCTCTTAGTAACTTGTGGGTTGGCTTCCCCACTTTTTCCTGATTGCTGGGTGGGAAGATTTTCCTCCTGCCTTCTCGAAAGATGAAGGATTCCTCCTTATCTTTCTCTTTCTTCCTTCCCCTGTCCATCCGGGCAAATGGGAGGCAGAGGATTCCACGGTAGCACTTTCTCCCTATGGAAAAGAAGGTGCGTCTCATCAGTTCCTCGTCTTTCCCTATGCGATTGGGTGTGTGTGTAGCAGTTTTCCTTTCCTCGTGGGATGAACTTTTACTTCCCCGTGGGAGAACCCGGTGGTACTCACTCCACCAGATCAGTTCACTGCAGAACACCTCCAAATGTCTAACTGGAAAGAGCACTTTGCTTCCTCTTCTCAGAAGAAGGTCTAGCCAAGAATATATCAATGTGCTTGCCCTGCAGACCTGGTGAACATGCCACAAGGAAGGGAAACAAACATCTGGTGGGGGTTCTGATCCACTAGGCACATGGCTAATTTGCCTGTGCATAATTGCTGTTCTGAATTTCTCTTATGAAAGCAAGGATCTTTTGTATATCTACAGGTTTCAGAGTAGCAGCCATGTTAGTCTGTATTCGCAAAAGAAAAGGAGTACTTGTGGCACCTTAGAGACTAACAAATTTATTTGAGCATAAGCTTTTGTGAGCTACAGCTCACTTCATCGTATGCATCCAATGAAGTGAGCTGTAGCTCACGAAAGCTTATGCTCAAATAAATTTGTTAGTCTCTAAGGTGCCACAAGTACTCCTTTTCTTTTGTATATCTAGACATTTTCCACATTGTCATTTGCAATGTTGGTCTCAGATTCCAATCCAGTCCATCTTGATAGTTCCAAAAATCATTACATCCAGCTGTTTTGTGGCCTATGAGAAATGAATTGATAGGTCTTCACCTATGGTCCAGAGCCCACAACCAGCATTAATTGACACCTTTCAGTCTCAGCAGAGAGGCCAAATGTTGAATGGACTAGACATTGAATGACCTGGTCATTCTCTTACTGGCTTGGCATATAAAGAATGGAGCAGTGTGTCAGGACAGCATGAAGAGCCCCGCATTACTTTTTTCTGTACCATTTCTCTGGATCATTACAAACCCTAAATTCATACACACATAGGAAAAAAACAACTCAGACATCATTAATTAAATAAACACTGAAAAGTAAAAAAAATAAAAAAACCGAACCAATGCAAGCAGTGAGGTAAAGTGTTCTTTTGTGTTCCGTCCACATCCAGCATGAACAATAAAATTCTTTCAAAAATGAAAACTGAAATCTAGGCATTTTTAGCTTACAGGAAAATACTTGTTTTGATTGTACATTCATATGAGATTAGAATTCTTAAATGTCGGGATAATTATCCCACATGAAAATAATCTTAAACAGACTTTTGGAATAACAGTTGCAGAACAATTTGTAAACCAGTTCTCTAGTAATTGTAGCTCTTGTAATCAGGCCTACAGCCATCCAAATTTCAACCAGAAAAGGTATGTGATGAAGTGAGCTGAGGCTCACGAAAGCTTATGGTCAAATAAATTTGTTAGTCTCTAAGGTGCCACAAGTACTCCTTTTCTTTTTGTGAATACAGACTAACACGGCTGCTCCTCTGAAACCTGTTCTAGACTGTGTAGCTAGATAGATCAATAGCTAGGTACTTCTCTGGCCTCTGTCTTCACACTGTCTGAATGCCTCACAAATGTCAATTAATTTGCTCCTACATCATAAGGAAGATGAGAAGTGAGATAGGAAGTATTATTATTATCCCCATTTTACAGTTACAGAACTGAGGTGCAGTGAGAACAAGGGCTAATTTACTGATAAAATGCAACCTTATAGGAGTAGCTCTGTGAAGCACTGAGACACAGGGTAAGTTTACACTGGAATTAAACATCTGTGGCTGGCCTGTGTCAGCTAACTCAGACTCACAGGGCTTGGGCTTTGGGGTCCTAAAATTGCAGTGTAGATGTTCAGACTCAAGCACAAGTCCATGCTCTGGGACCCCCTGAATGTCTACACTGCAATTGTACAGCCCCTTAGCCTGAGCCCCGCAAGTCTGAGTCAGCTGGCATGGGCCAGATGCAGCTGTTTAATTCCAGTGTAGACATACCCTCAGAGACAGACCTACCAGGCACAGCTCCTCCTTGACTTCCTCCTTGCTCCTGGGCAGTAGTACTTTACTATAGACTTACACCTGCAGTAAATTACTACTCATCCCTTGCTGGCTCTGCAACATTGGCTAGTGAGCAAGGAGGAGTGAAGCCAAGACTTCATTCCCTCCATTCTCTGCCTACTTGTTCGTTGGAAGAAGTAAGCAAGCGAGTAGCCTCACTGACTCCTGTGTGCCTGAACTGAATATCCAGGTAACTTGTGTAAGGAGTAAGGAGTAGGGGTATCTTATTCCCTCTTGCTCCTTTACAGAGTTACAATCTAATCATAAATGACTTGCCCAAGGTCACACAGGAGGTACTATATGTGACAAAGCCAAAAGTTGAAGCCAAGTCTCCTGAATGCCAGACCTGTGCTTTAAGCACTAGTCCAGCCTTCCTCTGTGTTGCTCCGGAATCAGAGGAAAACAAATAGGGTGCTTGGGAGAGTACGGTGCTTGGGAGAAGAGGGTGGGAAATGCACATCCCAGGATTTTCTTCCCAAATTCAGCTTAGTAGTCTTCTTTTCTGCTTACTGGGCTCTTACACTCTGGGTTCCGATAGTTTGTGAAGTATCAGTTTAGTAACCAGTAGGTCCTGTATTGGTGGATAGTCCTGTATTGGTAGACTATACCTTGTCCTTGTAGGAGGACACAGCTGATCATCTATTGGGTCTTTTCTTTCTAACTACTCTCGTGCTACAACGAGTAAGAATTTATGTCACACTTCTTTTCCTGCTAATCTCTTGGTATGGATTTGTGGTTTCTTTTTAATGCCTGGTTCATTAGATGGCATAATGTATGTAGAGTTTTTAGCTGTGGTTGAGGAAGGCTGGGAATGTAGAGGTTAAGGTTTATTACATCTGTCATGTTTGAGAACAGAGGGCCATATACTATTTCTGCCCTGAGGCCCTGCCCATAATTCCTATTGACACTGGAGTCACCTGCATGGCTGAGGACTGTTTAAGGGCTGAAAAGTACTTTCTGTTTCTTCTGATGATCAGGATCGAGCCATAATCTAAACACCACTTATTTTAAACCTCATTAAACTTTGGAAAGTTTGGAAACTTTTTGAAGCTGGGGTAGGGAATTATGTCATAGTACATAGGAATTTAAAATGCAGTGGACAACATCTCTGTCCCCCATCCACATAGACGTAGACCCTACATTAAGAATATTCTGCAGTGTCATTTATTTTATAAAGTGTGACAAAGTTCCTCCTCTGCCTTGATGGGTCCTCCACTTTTTGGAGGATTTTGCTCGCCTCAGAGGTTCACAGCAGTCCTCAGTTTGGCCACTTCTGCTAGCAGCTCAAATCTGCCATTCACTCAGCTAACCTCATCACTGACCAGCATAGGGGAAATGGAGAACAATCCCCACAATCTCTGTGTCCTACCTAGTGAGTCAGGGACAGGCCAGCTCCCTTTTCCAAATTAGACCTTCTCTTCTGGTGTTCTTCACAGACCAGGTCAACTCTTCCTGTGTCTGATCAGAAGTTGGGGGGGATGGGGGCAACCTGGGCCCAACTTCTACACCGCATTCCAGCCCAGGGGCCTGTGGATAGCAGCTGTCTACACTGTCCCCTGTATCAGCTGTGTGACAGCTACAACTCCCTGGGCTATTTCCCCATGGCCTTCTCCCAACACCTTCTTTATCCTCACTGCAGGATCTTCCTCTTGAAGCCTGACTATGCTTGTACTCTTCAGTCCTCCAGCAGCACACCTTCTTGCTCCTTGTGCACCTGTCCTCCCCCACCCCCAGCTGATGGGAAGTCCTTTTTAAACCAGGTGTCCTGATTAGCCTGCCTGCCATAATTGATTCTAGTAAGTTCTTAATTGGCAACAGGTGTCTTAATTAGCTTGCCTGTCTTAATTGGTTCTAGCAGGTTCATGATTGGTCTAGGGCAGCCCCTGCTCTGGTCACTCAGGGAACAGAAAACTATTCATCCAGTAGCCAGTATATTTGCCTTCTACCAGACTCCTGTACCCCACTAGTCTGGGTCTGTCACAAAAGGTTACTCTATACTTGCTTCCCCACCCCAACATTCACAGCACATCATGAGGGAATAAACCCCTAAAAGCTTAGTTGTAATTTACATCTTTACTTCCTGCACATAGTAACAATAGATAGTTGAATTGAAAAGCCTTTTAAAATTCATAAATATATTAGTAGCCATTATCTAGGAGAAAACATGAGTCTGAATATAGGGCTTGATCCACCACAGTGTTTCTCCAACTTTATACCAGTATAACTCCCTTGAAATCAAGGGAGGTGCACTGGTGTAAGAGTGAAGTAGTAAGTGGTGAATAAGATCCATAATATTTGAGGGTGACTACACTTAACCAAGAAGGCCACTATTTTCACAGGCCACTCATTTTGGGTGCTGCAAGTTGGGCACCCAGAAATTGAGGAAGTCAGAATGAGTGGGTACTTTTAAAAATCTAGGCTGAAATTCCATGTTCATTCTACAGAAAATCCTGCCTTAGGTCTTTTCATCTTTTCAGTGTAGCAGAAATGAGACTGTGTTTTAACTGAATATTAGATACTTTCTAATAACCTAATGTCCCAGTGATTTCCTTTGGAATTGTGTTTTGATGTTTAAAATACAGTACAAAACAAAACCTTCTCCACGGTTTATTTCTTTTCTGATGAAAATAATAGCATTGATGCCATAACATGTTAATCATTAAACTGAGTATAAATAAAGCAGGTGTGCAAAGTAGAGTAGGTAATGCACAATGCTAAGGCTGTTAAAAGAAACCTCTGCAAACCTAACTCCATAGCCTAGGGGATGAATATGACACAGCAACACCAGTATCTGCTTTCATTGGCACCCTCTTGACAGCTAAGCTTTTTGGGAGGTTCTGCTCTGGGATTCAAAGACAATAAGCAAACTTGCTCGGGAAAAATAAAGTTTGCATTCCTTTACATTTGAGATTTGACAGATAAAGTAGAGGCAGGTAATACACTGCTGTGTAATCCCTTACAAAAGTGACACAACCCCAAAGAGCTTTGATGCTGTCTGATTGCAAGCCCCATGAGAATTCTAGTGGAAAACAAATGCTGATGAGTTTATTTGACTCACCTTTCTACCTATTTGAATTCAGAAAGGGCTCCTGTACAGTCTCTTACCCTCTCTTTATTGTGCGGTTTGCTTTGTTTGTTTGAGTTTGAAACTTCCATTATGTGAAAGTGTTGCAAGTATAAATAATTTAGAAGATAACTCTGTGGGGATGCCACTTTCACTGCTTTTCTGCAGTAGCAACTCATTATGGTTCTGAGAACCAGCATTCCATAAGAACAATTATGCAACATCAGTACATGGATATTAACCAAGCCTGATAGATAGTGACAAGAAAATAATTTTGACATCTGTTTAATTAAATTTTTTTCACCTTTCTTAAAAAATATCTCCTCTCGTGTGTAATGCACACAACTGCTTTGCATTTCCTACAAATATTTGCAGGCTTCTTGAATGGAGGGAGAGAAGGCTAGGTATCTCTATACATAGATATCCATCAGGCTGTATGCATTTTTTGTGTTTGGATTGAAAATTACTTTCCCCCCAATAAGAGGCCATTGTGATACAATTACCTAATGAAAAGCGTTTGTTTCTAAAGGTATTCTAGTCAGTTAATATATGTTAATAAAGACAAGTGAACAAAAGGTAATAAGTGGGTCATACTCAAAAAGAATCACTCCTGTTAAAGAGAAAAGAAAAGTTCATAATGGAGCTTCTCTTACTTTCACCACATCATTTTAAGAATTGTTTTGCCAATCCTTCACAGCAAATAGTAATTTTAAGTGGCCCAACACAGAGCTCAGGTTGTGTGCACTCTATGGTATTGACAGAGTAGCTGCCCTTTCTGCAGTCAGTAAGTCCAACAACTGAGTCTCTTTCCCCCCCCTCCCCCCCTCCTGTGAGTGAATCAGTGGTGTTAGCCTGACTGACAGGATTGCTTATAGAAAGCGAACCCTTCACCCATGTTGACCTTATCCAGGCACTTTTGGGGTTCATAGGCCAGGCAGGTAGTATAGAAAACAGTTATAAGTAAAAAGCTGATTTTGATCTTGTGCACTCCATAAACAAGAGTGAGGAACTGTTGAAATAAACAATTGATAGGTATTGGGGTATATCCCTAACACCTATATACACTATTTCAGTACTTGAATCTCAGTGCTCCATTCTTATAAACATGTTGCTTATAGAGGACAAAGGATTGTTCACAGCTATTTATTTTTTTACCAGAACCCCATAAGATTCTGCCAGAACCACATTTGCAGTGTTAGTTAGTTTTCTGATTCTGAAATGCAGCCATGTTATGATATCTGAGGGTAAGTTATTTAGAAGTGAAAAGTGTTTAGTAAAATTTAACAAGAAGGATTTCAAGAAAGGGGACTAAATGACTCCTCTTAAAATAATGCCATGTCAAAGAAAAAGAGCATGGCCATGAGCCTAAATGCACTCCTCAGGAGCCAAATCCAGTCTGATTTAGACATTACACACCAACTTAAATATATGGTAGTTAGAATTGCTGGTGAGAAGAAGCAATCCACAACTAAAACAAATATTGCAGAGACTGCAAGCTATGATAGTAAACAGTGCACTGATGAAAAGAAGTTTATGTATTAGACAATGTTTGTTTACATAGATGGGTTTATAACCTGATAAATAGAATTGACTAATAAATATCTCAGGGAAACGTTATTCTCTTGGACATCTTCAAACACAATTCCTGCTCCTCCATGCCCCTTTAGGACTCCTCCCTCATTTTACTCCCGCTGTCCATAACCTTGGTGTGATCCTTGATCCTGCTTTCTTTCTCCCACATCTCCTCTGTCTGCAATTCAGCCTTTAGCAGTATTAACGTATGCTACTTCTGCTCATGCCTTCATCTTCTTTCAGCTTGACTACTGTAATTCCCTTCTCTAAAGCTTCTAAATCCCAGTTCTCCATGCCCCATTATGTGCCAAATGTTTCTGCCTCCCTGTCACATATACTTCAAACATGACAAAATCACCCCATCCTTCAGAGAGCTCCACTGGTTTCCATTGTTCATTTCAGGGTCCATTTCAAAATTGTTTTTAAAACCCTGTAAAAGCCTGCTTCGTGTCCTCTCTTTCTGTTTATCTAGTACTGGCCTTCTCCCATCCCTCCTAGTTGCACAATCTTATCCCCTTTCGTCCATCATCCTTTTCCTCTGCAGTTCCTTCCACTTGAATTAACCCTCCTGTATCACTGACTCTCCAGATACAATATTTTCAAACTCAATGAAAACTTACATTTTCTCCCATGTTAATGGCTCTTAATTTCTCTCTCTCTGAAACATTTTTTGTAAATGAATTATCTGATTATGTAAATTGTTATGGGATGGAGTTCATGTGAAAAATGTTATAGTTTACAGCATAATATATTATAAATATTAAAATAAAACTATGTTACACTGAAAATACCAGTTCAGAAAGTCCAATTTCCTAGGTAAGACTTAGAGATACATTTTTAGTAGGGTTGAAGCCCTACCTCTTTAATTTGGGGTGCAAAATTTACACCCCCAAAATTTACATCCACAAGTTATTTAGAAGTGAAAAGTGTCTAGTACAATCTTTGCCTGCATTTTGTTCACCTGCAAATTTTTTGCAGGTGCAAGCTAAGCAGTTGGACATCTAGTTATCTGGTTTGCATCTACAATTAGTTAGTTAGAACTGTGAGGTTTGTATTTGAAATGTAGATGTAAAATTTGAGCCTGAAAAAATGGCATTTGTTTTTTTTGAGGGCACCGATTTCACCCACCAAAGGGCGGCTGATCACCGAAATAATAGGTCACAGAGTGCTGAATTCATGTAGTCCACTTTGAAAATTGAGCAGTTGTTTTACATCGTCCAGAGTGGATTGGTGATTGAGGGACATAGAGGAAATAGACATGGATGCCTCCAAGTCAGGCTTCTGTCAAGGTCCATTTGAAGATGCCAGCTTTCTCTTTGGCTATTGACCATTGCAATTTTTAGTATATATTTTATTGAATCAAAGAACTAATATATTTCCTGAAATGTCTCTGGAAACTCAGATGATACAACACAGTCTAGACTCTCTTAGGCTAGAATTTACTAGGATTAAAGCATATGTGGCATTACTGGAGTCTATTAGGCCTCATGTGATTTATAAAGATATAAAATATATATTTTATGATTACGATGATGCTAAAAATTTTGTGGATGATAATGTAGTCACCTTGGAAAGACTGGATATAATAACTGTTGGAGATTTGAGAAGAAATACACTCCTTTGCCAGCTGATCTGGCTCCTAGAGGATAAGATTGTTTTGACTCCTAAGTCATTGAGTATTTGCATTTTGTTTCTTTTATTGCCTTGCTGTGGACTTTATCATGCTAAAAGTTTGCATGTGTGTGAGTCTATATATTTGACCTCTAACAAATAGTTAAATATTATATTAAATGAGAACCATCAGGTTACAAATTGTGTATTTTTAGCAGTACACAAATGTTACAAATAAATTGTAATTATTCAGACTGAAATATAATATTCTAATTGAGTTTTCACTCTCTTTGCTATTGATTTATCTTTCTATGTTTTTCTTAGTTTGTATACTGAAAACAGAATGAAAAAGGACAATTCACTTCAACTTTTATTTAGTCAGTTTCTTGTCAATTTCACCTTCAGATTCTCATGCCCTAGTACAGTAGTGCCCAAACTTTTCCTGTCATGCTCCCCCTCCCCTTACCAGTAATGAAATCTGTCCGCCCCCACCAGCCCCCTCCCTTATTGCACAGTTGGCTCAGCAAAGTAGCATGGTCTGAAGGGCGGAGCTGGCCTGGGGGTACAGAGGGAATGAGGGCAGAGCTAGCCTGGGGGTGAAGCAGAGCTGTGGTCAGGGCCGGAGCAGGGCTGGAGGCAGAGCAGGAGGTGGAGCAGAGCTGCAGCTGGGGGCAGAGCAAGCTGGGGGCTGCTCCCTCTCCATCCCATGTGGAGTCTGGCCTGTTCCCTGAAGCATGCCCCTCCAAATATTCCTCCAGGCCCCTCTAGGGGGTGCATACCCCACAGTTTGGAGACCATTGCCCTAGCACAATGCAGCAATGTTTGCATTGAAAATACTGCAGGAAAAGACTTGTCAATCTGTATTCTTAATTAAATAACCCCTTTTCATACATTAAGACTGTTATGTTGAACAGGTGGGTAGCATTAGCTGTGAGTATTAAACCACAAAAACTTTGCTCAAGTATTGTTATGATGCAGTTTTTCAGGTCTTCTTAAATATGGCAGGAACAATTACAGATGTATCCAATTTGAATGTACACATCCTTCATTGGTATCCACCACAGACCAGCTCCGTAGCTGGTTTAAATCAGTATAGCCTCATTAACTTCAAAAGAGCTGCACTAATTTACATCAGCTGAGGATCTGGCCCAGTATGTGAAATGGCATACAGTCGTGCTGACTGTACACACAGAGTCAGTGAGACTATTTGAGTGCTTAAAATTAAGCACGGGAAAAAATTTCTAAAGCACGTAAGTCCTATTTTCAAAAGTGGCTTGGGCTAGATCCACTAGGGGCCTTCAGTACCTAAACTGCCACTTCTGGCACCTAAAATTTACATCCTCAAAATCCCCACTTGGCTGCCCCCTAACCTGAAGGCACCTAAGGTTGCCCCAAATAAAGTCCCCTAGGCACCAGAGTTTCTGTTGGTGGGCATGCTCGCAGCCCCCTAGCTCATCCCTAAGCCCTAGAGATCAAGTATGAAATCCACACTTTGCCTGAGAAGAGCAGGAGCTTGAACCTCCCAGAAGAGTGCCCCAATCACTGGGCTAGAGAATATCCGGGGCAGGGACCTCTCAAGCTCTCTTCTTAAAGCTGTTCCATTTTGTATAAAATAATTAACTCAAGCACTCAGCACCTTGGAGGATCAAGCAGCCTACAGTTGCCAGTTTTATGAGCTCAAATGCAGGTTGATGCGCGTACAGTTGGATGCGCTCCTCACAAGTGGTGCAGATGCAATTTTCGAGACCTACTCAAAACTTGCCCAAATAGTCAGAATATTCTGAGTTAATGCTGAAAATCCATCCATAACCTTTATTAAAATGATGTAAGATCACATACTGTTTCAAAACTTCTCCCATAATGAGTTACAGAGATGCATAGAAAAAAGAAAAGGAGTACTTGTGGCACCTTAGAGACTAACAAATTTATTTGAGCATAAGCTTTTGTGAGCTACAGCTCACGTCATCGGATGCTGTAGCTCACGAAAGCTTATGCTCAAATAAATCTGTTACTCTGTATCCGCAAAAAGAAAAGGAGTACTTGTGGCACCTTAGAGACTAACACGGCTGCTACTCTGAAACCAGCGATACATAGAGAGACTAACTGATTTTTTTAATTTCATGACCGATATTTCATTTCTATATACGCTCATGACAATGGGAAAATATCACAACACTGTCCAATGTTGATTAAAGATATATGACCACCACAAATAATGCTAATTTCAAAGTCCTTTTTATGATATAATTTCCTTTTTTTAATGGCATATTCAAGTGACAGTAACCAGGTTCGCAAGCCTAAAATGTGAAACCAGATGCTTCGCTAGTTAGCTAGCCTTTCAAAATAAAAAGAGAGAAAGTTTGCATTAGTGTTCATTTGCTCATCGGCTGGGGAACCCACCAACAGCAACCTTAGAGACAAGTGATGCAATTCAGGACAGACTCCCACCAGCCCTCTGTAATTCTTGTGAGCCAGCTGGGTATTGAAATTCATAAGAATCCACCTCTTTGAGTGCTTCAGAGAGCACAAACCTTGTCAATTTCAATCCTCGGCTGGTTCAGAAGAATAGAGCCAGAAGAAAGAACGGAGGGGTGGTGCAACATTCACATGTATGTCCTCAATCACAACAAATGCAAAACTCCAGGGCCCCTGCAGAGCTCCAGCTAGCTCTATCCCTGACTTACCAGCTGTGCTTTGCATTTACCTCTGATTACCCAGCGAGGCTGACTGGGTAGTAGGGAATGAGCCATGAGGCAAGCATGCATGTGGGAGAGTGAGCAGTCTCACCTTTTTTCCCTGTTATCATAGGCACAACATTAAAAGAAACATTTGCAATAAAGTTTTTAATAGACTTTTAATAGACTCTCTAAGGTGGTCCTAAAACATTGTTTCCATGATACATATAGGATACACTCAATACACAGTGGTGGGGAAAGGTATAAAGGCTTTATCAGCATGAGACTGGGATAATCTGAATAAATCCCTCCTGCCTTCATCACTTCTGAATAATAATATTGCTAGGACCCCATTATGCTAGGCGCTGTACAGACACTGAAGAAAAAACTGCCCCACTGAGCTAGCAATTCTCATGTCGATAACACGTTTGAACATGCCACGCACTCATACTGAGCCTCAAGACTCTCCTCTTTGATAAAGCCTGCTTACCATAAGCGGAGTGATCAAAGGGGTGAAATTAACATGATCATATATGTATATAAAACCTAAGCAGAGCCTCCTATAACCAAGCAAGGACAAGGAGCAGGAAAGTATGGACATCACCTTGCAGCTACAACTTACTTGGGAAGTGATTAGGTACTTCAGTAATAGGTGCTGTAACATATGTGTGTGTGTGTGTGTGTGTTCTGAGATTATATATATGTATATATATATATATATATATATATATATATATTCTGTCCATTACTCCTAATTGTTTCACTAGTTCTCCTTCCTCTCATGTATACTTTAGTAGCCACCAGCCAAAGAAAGATATCTATAGCTAAATTAAAACATTCTCCAATTATTATGGACTGTTGCTTAATATTCTATTGTTCCACTGACAACATAGTTTTTAATGTATCATTTTATGCTATGCTGTAGAAGATCATCATTATCCTGCCTCCCTTAGGGCCTTGGCTGTACAAGTATTTATTTGTTTCCACAAGCTAACGTGCTCATCTTGGAAAATAGTGGTGTTGCAATTCTTCCTCACTCAATTCGCCCCCCCCCTTTGTTTTTTAACCCTTTTCCTCCTCTTGTCAGCCTGCAGCATTAAGGAGTCTGAGTATGGCATATACCTGGTATGCACCCACCTGAAACGCTGAACACATACTGGCTTCTTAGCAAACGTTCTACATGCAGGTTTATGCACTCCTTAACATGGTAACTCCATGCGGCATCTGCTTGTGGCCTACAGAATTTTTTTCCCTTTAATAAACTTGAGACTGGATAAAGGGGTCAACTTCACAGAGGTGATTCTGCAGTTGCTTCTGTGGGAGAGATGGGAGCTCAGCACCCCACTTCGAGTACTCAGCACCTTATAGAAGCTGCTCCGCTTCTTGCAATATGACTCTGAACAGAACTTTACTCCATACTGTCAATGTGATGTTCTGACTTTAACCATGTCAAAATCCATTGCTTATTAAATACCTTTTCCCAAAATGTTTCTCAAAAAGAAACTGGGGTCAATATAAGCTGGAAGTGTCTACCACAGAAGCTCTGCCTCTGTATCAGTGTGAACATCTTTAGGATCAGCAGTTCTCAAACTTTCAGTAGTGTGTTTCTATATATTTATTTTGGCTGTAGATTTGTAAACTAAGCTGTCAAGATCCAATTTCCTAAGGTCCACTGGTTGATAGGTAAAATACATATTTCTCAGCCTAATCCTTTTTCCTTTAGATTTGAAGCTTTAATGAAAATTAAAAAAAATATACAAGTATGGCCAAGACAGGACAGTGGCTACAAAAAATAGTTCACTTTGGACAAAATTTGCTGTCAGTGTAAATGGAGCATTCATTCTGAACTCACAGACTGGTAGTGCATGTGCAGGTTGGTTGTAGATGGTTGCTACAATAAGGCTTCTTTCATACAGGTGTGTTTATGCCCCAGGCTTGCTGGCCACAGTCCATTCCATTTACAGAAGCTGAATTAAACAATAACTACCACATTGAAAAAAGAAGAAGGGGGGAAAAAAAGGTGAGCGTCAAAGGAGATGCCTGAGAGCTTTGTTAGGGCCAAGAAAAACCCTGTTGCAGTTGTCAGAGCTTGTTGATGTTGCAGAGAACGGCACTTTTTTTTTTGTCTGCTGGATTTTGTGGTTCTGCCTTAGGAAAGAAAGTAAAATAGAACGGAAGAACAAAGTCCTACTCTATAAATCAGCAGCTGCTCCTTGCCAGATCAAAGGAGTGACATTTTTGCTCCTGGACTACTTGTCCACTTTAGGTGCTTGACAGACAGCTAACAGCTGGCCTGCTACACAGCATAGGCAAATCGAGCTACATCTTTTTCAGAATAGATGACAAGCTAATCAGAGATATCCATAACACGGGACATGTGAGTGCACCTTGATCTCTTCAAACACATCCAATACATAATTGCTAAACATTTTTGTGCATTTTTGGCAAGTTAATACTTTGGTAGTTTCCGCTGAGAAGTAGGATGGGGAATGAATATGTTTAGTTCATCATGAAGATGCAAAGTTAAACAGAGGTTAAATTCATAGCTGAGCTCTCCTCTTCAGATTAATTTATAAATAGCTGAAAACTGAATATTAACTAGTTAGGAATTTCTGTAAGTGACTTTAATTTGATTGACTATTACAAAAATATGGATTTTCAAAAATTCCCAAAGTTAGGATCCCAAATCTGCATTTAAGGGCCTGAATAAGTGGCCTGATTTTCGAAAGTACTGAAAGTTCGCAAGTTCGAAAGTTAGCAGCTCCCAGTTTTCAAAATCTCATCCTGTGAGTTTAACATGACAAATAACACATCTTGAAATTCAAGGGTTAGTTAAGAATCAATAGAAAGGCCTGAATTCACTTTTAATGTGGACAGTCCAGTGCAAGCAAAGTAGAGTACATGCCAACTTAGCTAAAATTGTGTTCAGAGTCTCCATAAGATGTATGTATACAGACCTGGAATTTTAATGTCAGTAGTAAAACTTTCAAAGTAATTTAGTTTCTAGTTGCTTCCCATTTGCAATAAATCAAGTACAGGATGAGGTAATATACTACAACTTATGTCTATTGACTTAGCATTTTATCTTTAAGATATGAATAGCTAAGGAACTCTGTCTGTTTGTCTCCTCCCTTCCTTTCAAGTACCTTTGAAAGATCGGTTTTACGGTGCATGATAAATAACCATATATGAATAATCTGATGGCATTCTGAAAGAGTAACAGACATTGCTACAAAAATCATGACCTGCTGGGATGCTTTGTTATGTGGTATGAGGTGTGATTACATTCACTGAATTGTGTTTATTATCATTCAGAATTCCAAGGGAAATAAAAGATAATTTCCTACCTAGGTTAAAATATCATGAAAGCTTATAATGAAAAATCTGTGTGTAGAGGTTTCTTTGTGTAGCGGGAATTCTTCATTAAACTCAATGTTAACAGATTTATTCCTCTAACTGGTTCTCATTCACGATGGGGTTTCACAGTATATTTGAAATCGTGGGTAATGCAATCCCCTTTCCACTATACAATTTAACAAAGTACAAATGGGGTTGTATTCAGTCATGGAGCTAGCTCACTTTTTATGGCCAAAGTAGAATTGTAGCAATGAAAATACAACTTTTACTCAGATAAATTAATTGCACTCTCCAGGATATGACTATTAGACAACATATGTAAAGTGGCAACACTAGGCTTACGTGACCTATGTGTTAGAGTATGGTCCCCCTCTTCCAAGGACACAGATATGCATTCAACCTGCCAGCCATGGAGCCAGGGCACCATCCCATATTCTCATGCATGGTCCCATCTGACTCCAGCAGGTCACAGCACAGAGTGATTTCTCCATCTGCACATCCCATTCGGAAAGCTATGTTTTGGCTCCACCTCCTGGATTCCTGCTACATGCAGTGGAGGAGGTCACCAGGGGCCACTGAGCACATAAACAAGTATGTGGAAGTGGGCACAGGCAGGCAGCCAGGATGAGGGATTACTGTGTGCCCGTTGAAATGGGGGGAAACAGTCAGGAGTGATGATTGTATTGGGTTCTGCAAAACCTAGGGTCAATACTGTATGTTTCAGTCTTCTCTTTCTCTGTCTACAAAAAAAAAAGGTTTCATTTTCTTGCCCCCAAACTACTGCAGAGGGGAGATTCCCATACAGTCCACATGTATAGATACCTACTATATGGAATAAACAAGTGTAACTCTGTAGCATTTGCACTTTCAGTATATGTAAAACCAGCACTGGCTTTTAAAACAAAACAAAACAAAACAAAAAACCCTCAAACTCTCGGCTTGAGCCCAATCATTTTCCCATGCTCCAGAAATATAACCTGGGAGAAGAGCTACATGTTTAAAGACACACATTTTCTGTGAGCTAAATAAATACCAGTGTTGACAACTCTCATGATTTTATCAGGAGTTTCATGGTATTTCATGTTTAACTTAAGTCACATCTCCCAGAGAAAAAGTGGTTAGGTGAGAATCTTGGCTTCTTTCTTTCTTTCTTTCTTTCTTTCTTTCTTTCTTTCTTTCTTTCTTTCTTTCTTTCTTTCTTTCTTTCTTTCTTTCTTTCTTAAGTAAGTTTTTAGCCCTCATGCTTGTGGTTAAATGCTTGAAAATGTAACTCAGGTGTTCCCCAAAGTCTCAAAAAAACAGAAGATAAATAAAGAGATATATCTATCATGATTTTTAAGTCACTCTCATGCTTCTGGGCATCCTGACTCATGATTTTTGAACTTTTGGGATTAGCAATACTGAAATACACAGACTTTTGAGTGTTCATAGTGTAATTTCCAAAATTTCCACCTTCTATGAGGGTGATACTTTTACAAGTGACATGGCAGAGGTCTGTGGAACCATCAATGAACAAAGACTATCTATCTAATAGGCAGCCAGCCCTGCCATTTTTAAAATAGCCTAATCTTCCCTGGGATACTTACAATGCCTCTAACAAAGTTATCCAATCCTGTGTTAAGAAGTTTTTTCAAGAAATACGTCCCTCTTTTTTCCCTTCTTTGAAAATCAATCATATAAGTGACTCCACTGCTCAATATTCTTAACTTAAGGAAGCCTTTTTGGGTGGCTCACATCCAAGTGTCTACATTCAGCTTTATATTTCTTATAAGGAATGCTGCACATAAGAGTTGGCAAACAGGTGTGGCATAGAGTCAGTGAAGCAGAAACAAGGGGTTTATCAGCCATTTTTATATATACACACATACACAAAAGGACACCTAAACCTAATTCTGTCAGTTTAAAACACACACTAGAGTGAAAAGGTTAAACAAACCAAGATGGTTAGATTTCAGCTGCAAAAATAAAAATTTGATTGATAAACAATGAATAGTTTTAAAGGGGAGTATATTTATAGATATCAAAATGTTGCTGCAGTTTTAGTCTCTCAGATTCCACGCTTCCAAATAGCTCTGTTCCTCTGAAATTACACATTCAGGGTATAAAGAAAAGGAGTACTTGTGGCACCTTAGAGACTAACAAATTTATTTGAGCATAAGCTTTCGTGAGCTATAGCTCACTTCAGCTGTAGCTCATGAAAGCTTATGCTCAAATAAATCTGTTAGTCTCTAAGGTGCTACAAGTACTCCTTTTCTTTTTGCAAATACAGACTAACACGGCTGCTACTCTGAAACCTGACATTCAGGGTATGGTAGAAATGAGTCAGACACATAAGCATCATGAACAGCGCTCAGCAAAAATATCACAACGAAATTAGAAAACCTTTCCATGTGAATTTTTTTGTCCATTTCATTTCAAATTCACGAAATATAATTAGATTTCACAACTAACCCAACAAATTATGTGTTTTTTCTCAGAAAATTGTTGAGTGACAGTGGGCTTAGTTTAAATGGAAACCGAAAAAGATTTTTTGAGCCAAAACGTTGACATTTTTCACAGTTTGAATGTTGAAATGTCATTAGGACGAAGATTAATTCTCCCATCAAAAATTACACACATTGGAGTTTTTACCTGTTTTAGGCCCATATTCAGCAATGCATTAAAGTATGTGTTTAAATCCCAGTGAGTGTTAAGCACGTGCTGAAGGGCTTTGCTGAACTGGGGCAATATGAAAACAGACATTTTATGCAGTGTTAAGTGCCATGTAATGATGTTAAACAAACCTGCCAGGAAAAAAAAAAAGTGTATTATATTTTGTGAACAAACTATCGCTACTTACTCCTACCACTATTTGTGAACAACAATTTTTTTAAGCAAAACAAAACTGTATTTTGCTTTGATACACAGAGCACTGAATATTTCAAAAGATTCCACTGGATGGCTCAGGGTAGTGGAAGTGTGATGCAGAGAATTTTACTCCTAGTTAGCAGCTTGCAATCTAACCTGATACGGTAGTGGCCAAAACTATGAAAGGGCATAGAACCTGGGTTACTATCTTACCTCTAGAATTGACACCCCCTAATTTAAGGTTGAGGCACATAGGTTGAACTTTGTGGAAAAACTTGCAGTAGCACGCTCACTGTTGTATCTAGTAGCTGGGTAGAAGACTTCAAGCTCCAGGGCTCTCAATCTGGTAGCTTTCATAAGTACTAAGGGACAGATTTTCAAAGGTATTTAGGTACATAAAGCTGCAGTTGGCTTCCTAGTGGGATTTTCAAAAACACCTAAGTGGGTTAGGTGCCTAACTCCTATTGATTTGGATTGACTGGCTTGATATGGAGAGGCATCTTTAGCTGCCTAAAAGTCTTTGAAAATCAGGCTCTGTTTGTATGACAAGTTCTACAACAGCACAGCTGCAGCTATGCTGCTGTAGTGCTTCAGTGTAGACACTTGCTACAGTGACAGAAGTGGTTTTTCCTTCACTGTAATGAGTCTTCCCACTCGGGAGGCAGTAGCTAGGTCTGTGGAAGAACTCTTCCATCAGCCTAGCAGTATCTATATTGGGGCTTAAGTTGGGTTAACTACATCTCTCAGGGGTGTGAATTTTAGATAGGCCAGATCTCACATTTAATAATAAAGAAAATATATTAACATTATTATTATAATAATTATTATTACTTGTTGTTATTAAGTTAGTGCCACAATCCTTAATGAGCTGTAGCTCACGAAAGCTTATACTCAAATAAATTTGTTAGTCTCTAAGGTGCCACAAGTCCTCCTTTTCTTTTTGCGGATACAGACTACCACGGCTGCTACTCTGAATCCTTAGTCAGGATCTCTGTCCTTTACAAACACCCAGGCAGACATGGTTCCTGCCCCAAACAGCTTACAATCTAATTTGAGACAAGGCACTGCTGTATTTAATCTTTGGAGTTGACTGGAAGTGTATTCTTTTTGTTGATCTATTCCTTTCTCTTTTTTTCGGTGTTAAAGAGTTGAGGGTCTTTCGTGCATGCAGTAAGTTGATTGATGTAAAGAATTTTTGTTATTTTAACATGTCATTGTCTGTTATGGATATTTTAAGTGGAATCAAGAGAGCATAGTGATACTGATGAAGTTTAGAACTAAACTCTGTAGCTTCATATTCTACCTCCTTCTTCTCAAGAGGGGAAATTCACTTTGTTGTGGAGGACCAGCACAAGATCCTCTCCACCCCTTATGTCTCACATTGCCAGCCTATAACCTAAGGTAGTGACTGGGGCTGAATGCCACTCTGTGCTTCAACCAGCCAGACTGGTCCCAGGTTGGGGATGGAATTTTATGTTTCCAAACATTGCTGTTTTTCACCCACGTAAAACCAGACTGTTGTGGCCTTATGCAGGTGAAATGAATTTCCTCCAATAGTCTTACAGTGGGGTTGAAGCAACCTGCCCAGTATAAGTCAGTGCAGGATCTAGTGCACTTGCAGATACTAATCCCCGACTGACTCACAAATGGAATGAGCCATATCTTAAAAAATGAAATTTTGTACAGTGAAACCAGTGGCAAACCTCAAAAATTGTATTTTAATGTGTCATGATTGAGCATGCAGATCCAGAGATCTGTATTTTCTGCATATTTTCTTTTGCAGTTTGCATTAGTATTTCTCTAAAATTTTAGCAGAATAAACATTGGTTTATCATAAATTAAAATGTATTAGGTAAATGTGACTTTAAAATCATTCTGAAGTGACTTCAGATAGAATATCATAACTACATGTATTGATGCAATTAAATATTGTGTATGACTTCTTACAAAATATAGAACACAAGTTTGTGTTTAAAAAAACAGTGATGTCATTTGAATAGCTGCAATTTTTACAAATATTAGAATGGTGCTAATTAGAGATGAGAAGCAGCTTAGGTCAGCTAGTCTGCCTAAGCAAAATACCTAACTATACTTAAGATATTCTGCAAACTGTAGAATTCACTAGTTTACTTCTGCTCTTTTTTGGCTGAGCACAGATAAAACACTATAAAGTAATGAGATTTCTTTTAAATGTCCACATCATCTTACATTTTGATCTATAGCCTGTTTGACTTGCTCACACAAATAGCTCCAATGAAATTAGTGGAACCACTTGAGTGAGAAAGGCGAATAGATTTTGAACCCGTGTCATTTATGTGACTGCTTTATGTAACAATGTTAACAGAAATACCTCCTTTCATAGCCAATGCCTACTATTTGAATTAGTAGGCCTGGTAATCTGAAATCTGCAAGATGATGGGAGTGAGAGTTGCATTATACATAGTACACCAATTACATGTATTCTCCTTAACAATACACGCCTCATTTATCATTCCAGGGTAAGGGCCAAATTCTGCATGTGTATGAATGTAGAGCTTGTGAAAGGTATCAAATTGATAGCCCTGGAGGCTGAAGTCCCCTCTTTATACCCAAAACAGGTATGGCACATATAGCGGCAATGTGAGCTTCACTCCTTCACCCCTGCCAATGTGCCTGAATGTTAATATGGATGGAGAGAGGAAAGATGGTTATGTGGATGGTGGACTGGACAGATCACAGGATGGGGAGTGGAGAAATCTAGGTTCACGTTCTGGCTTTGACACAGACTCCCTGTATGGCCTTGGGCAAGTCACTTAATCTCTCTCTGTATCAGTTCTTTTCTATAAACTGGGAATAACAATAATGGTACCTTTATCCTACCTTTTGTTTATCCTGGCTATTCAGACTGGGACAGGAAATGTCTCTCATTATGTTTTTGTACAGGACATAGTGAAACAGGGCCTTGATCTTGGTTGGAACTGCTATATGCTCCTTGAATGCAAATAATTATTATGATTAATAATAGAGCAGTTCTCTCCATTGGAGATGATTCGTTCACCTTTTCCCTTTCAGTCTTTGCTGTCTGGGTGAAGGCAACCATCAAGGTTGGCAATTAGTGCTAAGGAACAGAGCTGTGAATTCCTGTTTCATAGGGGCCCAAATAATGCTGAAAATAGTGTTATTTGTATTTTTGTTTAATTTTTTCACTGGTCTTTTAATATCCCTTAAAAACATTTCTGCCAGAGAAACATTACCGTGTTTCTGTAATGCATGAACTGAAATATTTTGCGAGGCCTAGATCTTGCTTTATTTTGGCCCCAAAAATAACACCCTGAGGCATTTAAAAGAAAAGCCCTACAAAAATGTAAAGTCTAGACTCTAGGGCAGGGACTATGGCTTCCATTTGTCTATTATGCATCATTCATATTGATGGTGCATGAAAATTATAATACACAAACACTATTCTGTGCATTTCTGCCAGTTGTGCTGGCAGTTTATGTAATGTAGTCATTGCTAATGAATATTGGACCAGATTTTCAGCCTGAACTGAACTCTACATCTGCTTTTGCATCTGCAGTTTTATTGATACAAATAATTTCAGGTGACATTTTGCAGATATAGTTACTTGAGGGCATAAGTGATGCAATTTTAGGCTGGGATTTTCAAAGGGAATTAAATTTCAATGGGATTTGGGTGCCTAACTCTCCTGTGCTCCTTTGAAAACCTAGATGTCTAAGTACTTGACTGTACCCCTGCCCCCTACAGCAAGGTACTTGCATGTCTAAGTGACATCAATTGCACTTGCAATTTTTTGCATGTGCAAAATTGGCAGAACAAAAAGGAACGCCTAGAAAGTAGGGTTCAAAATCAAGTGCTATGTTCATTATCAATTATATCTATTGGTGGTCTTTCAGCATTTACTGGAAATATGTGGCCTTATAATTTAGTACAAGTCTCCCTAGTGGATTTTTTTCTGTAAGGCAGTACAGTTTTGGGGGCTCACTTTCAGGGCTTCAGCTTCCTCATCAAAAAATACCTCCTGAATCATTGAGTAGTTCATACAGAAGAGCAAGAATTATTCCTGTGGGTTTAATAAACCTAGGGCACTTTGGAAGTGAACGTCTGGCAAGTGCATGCAGAAACAGAGGCTGGGTTTTCAAACTTCATCCCATAAAGCCAGAATCCTGGTTGAATACGTAACACTGTCAAACCAAATTCTGTATGCTCATACATGTGACCCAGTTGAGTCACTTTACTTTCCGGACTTAAAATGTTCTCAATGCCCTGCATTGTTGTGTAAACCCCATTGAAAAACCACTTCAGAGGACGCCCATTTTTTTACTAATGTAAACATTCTGACCAGTATCCAAAGCTATGACCTCTAGGTGAACCTTTAACCTTCCCCTTAATTATTTGTTTGAAGGCAGTGTGGAGTTCTCCTGCTGAGACTTAAGAACCATAATGCCTTGCAGCCCTGTGAGTAAAGGAGTGTCGGGAGGGAAGTGGAAAGGGACATAAATAAGGGGACCACCAGATGTAAATAATAAAAGTGGTTGGGGTTTAAATAAAAACTGAAAAAGCAATTTAGTTGCCCTAAAGAGTGGCTGGATTGAAGAAAATAGGGGCTCAGAAGACAAAAAGTGGGGGAGGGTCTCTTGTCTATGATTTTTTACAGGCCGCCCAAATAAGCACTCATTGCATTCTTTAAAACCTTGCCATCTGTATACATCATTAGAAGCTCATAGGAGAAGAGAAAACAGTCTTATCAGGCTTTTCTCTTAATCTCTGTTGGCCTTAACTTTAGCTGATAAAAGGCATGCTGGATACAGAAGGTTCAGGTCAGCCCCCATTTGGTCAACGTGCTAACATTGCTGGAAAGCAGCTAAGCAAATTAAGTCCTATCAGAGACCTTTGTCTTTGGGGATGGAAACTGTGTCTAGAAGTCACAGTGTTAGAGTAGGAAATACCTCCACCATGCTGAAATCACTGCTAGCTGAGGGAATGAGCAACAGAATCAATTCTTTGTTTTTATTTTTAATACTTGAAGTCTCCTCTTGACTAATTCAGAAGCAGGATGACATTTTTGACAACTGAGCTACACTCTCCTTGAAGAATAAAGAATGCCTTTGTTTTGGATGTAAACATAGAGATGCAAAAAAGCCCTTTGGTGTTATTTGTAGCATTTATGCATCTGTCTAATGGAATTCCCACCAGTGTGTTTACAGGAGATCTAAACAAAGGTGTACTGTCTTTTGTTATCTTTGATGGACTTTAACCTGAGGGGAGCGACACAGTGGCTAGTATAGTATATGTCGGATGCCCAGCTGTGTAAGTGTTAGAATTCTACTAAGTGAGCTGATTAATTGAATTTTCCATTTTTGACTGAAAAACTCCCATTAACTTCAGTGGACTTTGGATCAGGCAGTTAAGGAGGCTGTTTTGGATGATGAGCATGTTAGTATTTCTGAAGAGGATTAAACACTAGTATTCAACTTCATTAGCACTCCTTAAGGGTCACTAGACTGAAGTCTGAACTGTGAAATACCAGACAAAACCTGAACATAAGCCCTAAAGTGTTCTTAAAACACAAAGAACAGGGATAAAAATAAAAACAAGTGTCATTTGTGAGTGATAGAAAATTGCCTTGTTTTGAATAAATTGTATAAATAATATGGGGGGAATTATTTTTACTGAGTTTGAGCTAATGTGGATTGCTGTGCATTAAACTAACAGAAAATATGCAAGCACTTATTTGTGGGTTACCAACCAAATTAAATTCAGGGTTACTAGCCAAACAACTGGCTTTACCTAATGCTCAGACGCTTCGGCCACTACTCCAGCTATGGTACCTGATTTGAGAAAAAGTTCTTTTGGGCCTAATATTAAACACATGTACCTACAACTCCCTCTTTCTACTGAGTTGAAAGGTGCCTCAGTTTATGGTCAGCAGTTGCTTAATGCTCTGCCTTGGGTGTCCCACTCTTGGCTGAAAAGGTCGCCCCCAGCTGGCACTGACCTCTAAATGACCCCTGACTTTACAGGCTTAAACTGCAGGAGTTGCAGAAGAGCAGAAGTCTTTCTGGGCCAGCACTTATTGCTGCTGTGCTGGTGATAAAACTTCAGACAACCTAATTGATGGCTTTGCTGACCTAACAATACCTTGTGAAAGCACAGAGTGGCAAAGCCTGGTCTTCATTTATGGCCAGCTGCAAGGGTAGCTGAATCCCCTATGATGAAGAAAAAAAAGTCTTCTAGCCTGTGAACTTTAACCAGGTTCCTAGTTAATCTAAGAAGTTAGAGAAACAATTGTCTTGTAACACAAGTTTTCATTCACATTTACTTGTTCACAGTCTTCCGGTAGATCCAGTCTTAAACTGGCTAGTAAGATAAGCATGTTAACAAGTTACAATTTCTGAGCACTTTGAGGGAAATCTTTTAAAGTGAAGTTGTATATTTTTTTACATGCTGCTGTATTGCACTGAATCCCTGCCAGAGTTAAAGCAAAGGTGTTCTTAAAAGACAGAAGCAAGCTGATGAATGGACTTCTATTCTTTCTGTTCTGTTTTAGGTTTATTAATGCCAGAAGAAGAATAGTACAGCCTATGATTGACCAGTCAAATCGAGCAGGCAAGTTCCAAGTAGTATCTGTATTCAAGTCCCACAGGCGCAAATCCTCATCAAGTTATTCTTCAGGAGTCCCATCACCTGGTAAATAAATGCCTCAACTAGGCATTCTGGGAGATTATTTTTTCTTATGTCCCCAGAATTCCGCTGTAGGAAGCAACTTCACTAATTGGTGCTAATTGGAGATTTCCCACCCTGACTCTACTGAAACTGCTTTTTATTTTCTCTCTGAATTGGTAATTGGGTACAAGTACTAGTGCCACAAGCAGTTTGTTTGACTGTGAGCTCTTGAATTACTCATTGCTTGTCTGCATCCAATCAGCAGGACAATCTCATTTTCTTGCTACCCACAACTCCTTGGTGTATGCATTGCTTTCACTTCTGCAGGGCTAGCTGTAAAACTCATTGTATCCATTCATTTGCTTTGACTATTCACAATATGCAACTAACATCTGACATGCTACCATACTGACCAAAAAAAATTATTAAAAGATTATTACTTTTGTTTAAGAATGCACCAAATATATTCCTGTTAAAATACATGATTTCTGTAGCAACATTTTGTTTTTAGTTTCTTTTAAAACATTCATAAGCCGTAACTGTTCAGAACTACAACTGGTACAGTGCTAATCATTCTACTTTGTAATATATATTTCCTTAGCTTACTAGGGAGTTGTGGTTTCCTGCAATGAGGTTATGGGATAAAACTGTTCTCCATGTGGTGATGACTGTTGTCACTAACAAGGGCTTAAACTTGATGGTGATTTCGCCTGCTTCTTCACTTTAAAGATTTGAAAAGGTTATTAAGCCTTTGGGAAAATCTTCCCATGTGACATTAAATTTCTTTTCCACTAACAGGTGAAAAAAAGGGGGTAAAAACCCTAAAGCAACTAACCACACAAAACACTAAACCAAAAACAAAGTGTATCTGTAAACATGAGCAGTGATGTCCACACACGTTAGAGTAG
>NC_050073.1:72725591-72900591 GCF_009764565.3 Dermochelys coriacea
TTTGTTCCTTCATAAATGTGTCCTTTAGTTTGAAACAGATCTTTATAGTTTGTGCTTCATAAACCCATTTTGTGGACTCTTCTTCAAAGAGCTTGCAGGTGAAGATTTAAAAGACAAAGCAGGAGCTTCTTCGAGTAGTTCTGAGCCTTGGCTTTGGACAAAACAAAACTAAAAGTTGGGCAGCTTTCCTCAATGAAAGAAGTTACTAATGGTCTTTGCACCAAACCTAGAACTTTATCATGAACTCAAAGCTTGGGAAAAAAGCAAGAGAATACTGTAACAAACTTCGTACAGAGTTCGGTCTATTAATTGTTTCATGTTAGATATTCTATGTGTTTACCTCAATTGAAAAAGAAAAAAAAAAGAATGTTTTGCTAGTATCAGATCTGCTGTGGAATTGGTATTGTATGTCCATGAATTCTTCCTTTCTCAGCACGTGTTCCTCACTAGAAGAAAATGCTGTTACCTTTAAGCTTTGTCAAAATTTACATTAAAATACTTGTATGAGGACTGTGACGTTATGTTTAAAAAGAAGGTGTTAAGTCACAAAATGCGGTAATAAATATTTCATTTTTGATTTTTTGTTAGGCTTTTGAGTTTTTAATCACGATTGGGAAAGATGGCATTTGTTGAGCAAAAATGTCTAAGATGGATTTCTTACTAATGAGTCTGAAGAACGGCTGCTAAAATCAGAGACCAGACACCACAGCAGACATAGCATAGTCTGATGAGACAACATCTGAATTTGTACATTTCTACTGAACAGACACAAGCACAGACACCAGGTCACAAAATCCAAATGTAGTCTCATCAGATTATACTTTTTGTAGCTTTATTGATATATATATATATAGAGAGAGAGAGCAAGGTATGGCTTTAGAATAGTTGTATGTACACACACACCCTGCATAACTACAGTGTGTTTAAAGTGGACATAATTAAAGAATATTTGTAACACAGGGCTGGATTGAGAAGTTTTAAACAATCAAACCCATCTTTGACTTTAATGGGAGCTTTGCTTCCATAAGGAGTGCAGAATCGGGCCCTGGAAACTGTTTTATTACTTTATGTCACAAAAGCAAAAACGATCAGGTAGATGAATTGGGAAAATGTAAATTTAACTTTTGAAATGCAATTAGATGATCTAGGTCCACTGAGGGGAGGAGAATTTGTTTTAACCAAAATAATACAGACTTCTTGTGCTCTGAAACAACTAAAGGAAAGGAAAGTATCCTATGTTCTAACTCTAAGCCATTACAGCAAGAAATTGGACCTTCCTCCTCTGCAGTGAGGGAATTTTCTCATTACTTCAGTGGTAACAGAATCGGGTCCCAAGAAGAGGGGAAAGATTTGGATTTCTTATTGATTGCTATTTTGGAGAATAAAAATACCTTAATTATCTTTACTTTCTAGGAAACAACTGTCACTGACTTATTATTAAAAACTAACTGACAACTTTTAACCTTTGGAATGTTGAAAAAGTCTTAGCTTCCCAGTTAATGTTTAATTTCTGAACTGAGTAAATGGACCCACGCTGCTGGCAAAGGAAGGAAGGAGGCAAGTGGAATGGGCGGGAGGATTAATTTAGCAACCGGGTCCTCCTTTGTAGCCGTCTTTTAAGGCATTCCTTGAAATTTAGAGGATGGGAGATTTCACATTTGACTTTCATTCTTTCTGTCCTGATTAAAAACGCCCGATCCTTAATTCCTGTATGAAACGCACATCCTGTCTTCCCGATTTCAAAGTCTTTGATTATTTTGATGAGAGAAATAACAAGAATAAGAATCAAAGAGGAGTTGTCTTTGCATCACAAAAGCTACTTATTGTATCCGATTTGCTGTCATTTTCCCCTCCGATTTGAGGAGGAATATATATATATATATATATATATATATATATATATATATATAAAAAGATCAACGAGCTGGTTCTTTTCCCTAGTAGATTGTTATTTTTGTAATGAGTTAAATATTTGTAATACTGGTATATTTTCTCGCTGGGCTGTAATCTGCGGGAGCTGTGTTGCTGGAATCCAATGTAAACAGATTGCTCCAATCTGAGGTTTGCTATTTAGTATGGAGGGTTCCGATTTGGGTGTATTTAAGAAATGCTCAGCTGTCAAACGTAAAAAAACCCCAGGAATAGTGTTTTGACAGCAGTATAGTGTGAAAGGAAATACTGTAGTATGAATAAAATTGCTTATGTTCTGAGAAACGAAGGGTAATAGAAAAACACCTCTTGTTTTGCTATATATGTGTGTGGAAACTTGGCATGTAAATTTCCACTTCGCTAAGAGATTCTGGGGAGAGGGGCTGCAGTCACCCCAAATTAGGGCTTTTCAGACTGTGCGCTGCAAAAGGAGAAGTGGGAAACGATGTCTGCGTCCGTGCCGCCCTTTCGGCAGAGTCCTGTCCTGACTTACAAGGAGGAAATGTTAGTGGAAATGCTTTATATATGTCTGGCCCAGAGCTGATTTGCACGGGTGGGGGGGGGGGGGAATGTGGCAAATTTATCTAGCAGCTGTCACAAGATGGAACCTGTTTTTTTCAAAGGATCCAGTGAGTGTTCCTGTACAAGTTACAGATCAGCCGTGCGCCCCAAGCATTTGACCGGACGACTGAGGGCCCTCCCTGCATTGCCGTTAGAACTGGGAGGATCCCGTAAACGTTTGCTTAACTTCACCTTTCATTTTGAGAGGCAATCCAGTGGATCCAGAGGACAAATCCCCAGATCCTGTCGTTTACAAGCGGGGCTCTGCAGGAAGAGTGTGTTTGGCTTGGAAGGGAAGGATTTCACGCGACTTTGCGGTGATATCTCCGCCTCGCAACTCTTCACAATTACGATCCTGGTTGGAATCAATAGCAAATGTTGTTTTTAAACACTTTTTTTTTAACACGCCTTCGGGGGAGAGGGGGAAATCGCACAGCTCCAGCAATATCGCTGAGCAAGCTGCTATGGAGGTGGAATTCTGATCGGGCTGGGGAAACCCGGCATCTTTGTCCTGGGGGGGGGGGGCTGTGCTGAGAATAGAGACTGTTGGGCACCGTGTTTGAAGGCCGATTTTAATATTAATCGTTTTGGTGGAGAGAAAGAGCCAGAAGGGAGTTTGCCCCTCTGCGACAGTGATGATGGATGACCTAGCACCGCCAAACAACTCCGCCCCTCCATCCTCACCCAGTGTCAAAGCTACTTTACTTGCAGCTTTAGGAGTAGAATAAACACCCTCGCCCCTTCTAACGCATCGATTTGTGGATCATTATGAATCAATTACTGCTCTCGGTGGTTACTTGGCTGAAATAAAACTGGCTGCGGATGGGGAAAGCGCTAGAAAGAAACACAGAACAGACCTTATAGTAATATTGCTACTACTACTACTGAGTATTAATAATAATAATTCAGGTTTGGGCACTTTCCAAAGATTCCCTCCCCCCCCCCCGCTGAATTATTTGCTGGATGCGAGCCACTCTGTGTGGTAGCTGCTCAACTTAAAAGAAAGACTCCCAAACGAATGGGTTTTGCATTACACGCAATTACTTCGAGGAACAGCGACATATTCGCACCGTACCGCCGCCGGGTGTATCTTGCATTTAACTCCTCTAGAGAAACCCGCTGGAATATGAGAAATGGGCTAGTCCGTGCGGCCCCACATAGGCCAAGTACGGGGAGTTAGCGAGGCCGAGTGGCATTTTCAGAAGGAGTTTTTAGGGGGGAGGAAAGTGTGTGAAGTCGGGTTTCTCTCTCTGTTCCCATTTGCAGCAGTGTTTGAGGACCTCAAGGTGTTTCTATGGCTACCTTGTGTATGTGGGAGGGTCAGATGTGGGGGTGCCCAAGTGAAAAGGCAGCTCTTGGGTGATCATTTATCAATGTCACCCACATAATGATTCTCTCTGCAGCCTTCTATTGATGAGGATAATTACATTAGCTCAGAGTGACTGATCAATGAAAAACCACCAAACAAAAACTTCTTTACTCTTCTATAATACCAAAACCAGATACAGAAATAAGATAGGAAGCCAAGGCGGGATTTCCCCCTTCCTTTCTCTTTACCAATGGATTTTTTTAAAAACAAACAGCGGAAAGTAAGAAAATAATATTAGATCTATTACATTTAAAAGGAGGCTAGAATTTTGCCTGTGAAAACGTTTCCTTCAAATCTGTAGGCATCAGTCTTTCCCTGGTAAAGTATATCATTAGTTTGACTATGAACTGCTGCTTCTCTGCTGGGTCCAGGTTCTTGCCCCTTACACTTGTGCTGAGCCTTCTGAAAATGGAGCGTGAGCGTTTGCAGCGACGGGGAGGGAAGAGGGTGCAAATCATTTTCCTTTCAAAACTGCAGTGGTCTCCCTCGTTGTCAGGTTTTCTTTGTTTTTAATCACTTCCCAAAGTAGCTCTGCTAAAGAGCGAATGTTGTCCACGTCAGGCGCTGTTATTCTGCTGAAAGTTTGCAGTTCCATTGCGATTTCGCTCTTTCGAGAGTTAAATATCAATATTTTCTCAATTAACGCGAATTTTAATGTTTTTATTTGTGAGTTGTTAAAGGCGCCGTAAATTTTATTACAAAGCCGCTAAGCTTCCGAGCACCGCCAGCAGACAGGTTGAGGGGTTGGGTTTTTTTTCTTCTCTCCAAAGGGCCTGCATCAGAAAGTCGATCATTTTAAATAACAACAAGGCAAACTGATGCGAAGGAGAAAACGGTTAGGGACAATACCACTTCATGACGCTCTCTCCTTTCCATCTTGTGCTGTGTCTCACATCGTCCGGCGAAAGTGAGAGCATCCTGTTTGCTTAAAATATTCCCAAAGGGCACCAAAAGGGTTACTTAGTTTATTTGGATGAAGACTAGAACATTGTTGCATTTTGCAGCACGTGTTTTGTGTCCTCTTTCCCATCCCCCGCACAACGCAGATGGTGTCGAGCTGAACACGCATTTGCTGTGGGTGTATCTATGCAATATCCTAGACGGAGACTGCACTACTATGTGTGTTATATGTAATGTGCACGTTAAATTAGTATACAGTGTTTATTATATACAGTGATATATCTTTAACCACACAGCCTACTCATAAAGGAATTATGTATGTAGTAATGAACTTACATTTCTAAACCAACTTGTAAACACGCCTCAAAGTTAACATTTGAAAGTAAATGCAAGTCTGGAAGAAGCTATTTTGCGTATCTTTTGCAGACCTTTTAAAACAAATATTGCCAAATTTCTTGTGATAAAATCCCGTTTAGGCGCTGGATTCCGATCTCATTTACATAGGGTTAACTCCACCATTGACTTGAGAAGCCGGCTGGGGCCCTGAGCTCACAAATAGCCCTTTATTGTCTAGAGTTGCCCCAAAGGTGTTTAACATTTCTTAAATTAGCTCCTAGAAGAAATAGTACAAACTTCTTTGCTACGATGCATGCCAGTTCGAGATCAGAAAGAAAAGAGCCAGCGTCCTGAGTGGCATGCATTTCTTATTTCTTATAGTCGAGCTAGCTAAATAATTGCAAGGGGAACGGCTAGAGAGAAAATGGAAACTCTTTCTATATTCCAAATAAAACTACTGCATTCCTAATATCTACCAAGTTGTTATTGTGTAGAAATCCCCACATTGTGCTCCATATACCGGAAGCAAACAACTCCCCTGGCCATCACATACATTCCTCAGATAATCAGTGTCCCAAATCACTTAAGCAAGAACCCTAAATTAAGAAAGGGAGCTCTGAGTTTCAGTGACGTTTTAGGTTGTTTATTGAGCCAAGTTCCTTGAATTACAAACATTCACTCCTAGAAAAGGGGCTGGGGTTGCCACTTGGTCTCGAGTGTCTGGGTTATAAATTCAGCGTGAGGAGAAAACAAAGGCATTATCTAGTTCTCACCCAGCCAGGTTTCAAACTAGGATCTTACTTTGTTGTACAGTTGGATTTGTCTGGGAGGAAGTGTGTGTGTGTGTGTGTGTGTGGGGGGGGGGGTGATGGAATCTATGCCGCTGGCCTTTTCCTGCGGATCCGGGTCCCCACCACGGAAACATTTTCAGATCTCTGAGCCCCAAGTGGATAAACACCCACAATTACTATGGGACAAGGACGAGTGGCAAAACCTGAATGGAACGCAGCTTTGGCGTTGGGTGAAACTAACGATGTGCGGCTGCTTTACCCTTACAGGGAAGGAGGGGGAAGGGGGAGCCCTTTCTGATTAATAAGTAGCAGGCTAATGTTGAGGGCTTTTTCTGCCCGATTGCCTTTTTGAATTAGAGCCGATTTCTTCACACTTCAATAGGGCCTGTCTCTTTTAAAATGACTGACAGATTTGTTTCTCCTTTTTTCTCTCCCTGAGACTTAATGATGTACATTTTCTAATTAGTTAAATCACGTTGCTTAAAGGGCCTTAATATTTACCGGGCAAGGAGGGAGAGTCCTGAGTGGATCGCTTAAAATAGCCAAAGAAATAACTTTAGGCTTTTAAAAGGGGGGGGAGCAGGAGGAATTGGGGAGGGTGAGGTGGGAATAACGTAAAACCAGAGGTAAAGTTCAGCCTGGAGCTTCTTCCTTCCTCCTCCTCCTCCTCCCCTCAAACCCCGCTTTTATTTTTCAATCAGCTAAGATTTAATTAGGAGCCCTCAGGCCGGACGATCTGATATTTTCTCATTAGTTTCCCATCAGTAGTCTTGAGTGTTAGATTGGCTTAAAGGTTGTCAACATTTGACCAATTTTATTTAAGGAAAAGAAACCACGCATTATAGCTCCAGGACCTGAGATCTGAAAATAAATCCTGCCCGGATCAGCGGAACTAACAGGCGAAAAGAATGTTGACAATTCATCGTTGTATTTAATAAGTTGTAGTTGCATAATGTATAGTGCGCAGGGAGAGAGACTGCAGCGAGCCGGTCCCAGGCAGTGACACCCGAACTGGCTGCAGCTAGCCGGGCTAAGGTGTATATACCCTCACACAAGGGTGTGATAAATACCTGGCGGGTACCTAAGGACAGTGAAGTCAGACAAGGCTGAGTTACAAGAAGTGAAACCCAAGGAGAGGAGCTGGTTAGGGTTTGGAAACTGCAGCTTTTTTTTTTTTTTGCTTTTTTTTTTGCCTTTGTTGTTGTTGTTGTTGTTGTTCCAGCGCAATGAAACAAGCCTTGTGGTTACTGCTCCTTTAGCCCAGACACAACATCAGAGCGCCCCCTGCTGGCCAACTGAACAGAGAGCCTCCGGTCCGCAGCACAGACTTTTCTCAAGCAAAGCTTGCCAGTACCAGGGAGATTTCCTGTCAGGGCTCAATGTTTAAATATATATGTGTGTGTATATATATAAGAAAGGACACTTTCTGTTTCCCCCCCACGCCTTCCTCTTGGCCTCAGGGGATTATAATATAAACTGTTTAGGAAACTGCCATTTAAAAAAAAAACTACAAAAACTGCAGATCTAAAAAGGGAAAAATGTTGATAACAAGGATAAATATACCGGTGTAGCTGCTGCGGTTTAATTTGTGTCGATTTTCCTGCACTCGCGGAGAAATGCAAACATCAAAAAAGTGATCTTATCGTCCTGGGTTAACGATGGCATAGAGAGAAGAAGGGCAGGTAACATTTTGTCCCCCCTGCTATAGAAAAGTTAAACCCAAGATGATACAGAATACCGAGATAATACCTGTGCCAGTGAGCATGTGGTTACTACTGTAGTCGAGCTGTCATCCAGGTAACTGCTAAAACTTGCCACCTAGCTTCTTGATATTAAATGTAATTATACACATACACTCCATCTATTCATACCCGGTGTATGTGTGCCTACACCTACCTATACAGCATTGTGCATAAGCATTCGGTGGGAAGCTAAAAATGACAGTGAAACATGACAAAATAAGTGTCACATTTTCCCAGTCATTTATATGTAAGCTTACGGTTTCTGCTCTTTAAAAACAGCAAAATCAGCTGTACTAAGAACCTGATGCTATTGCTTTCTAGGGCGGTTGTTGTTTTCTTATTATGCAATGGCTATTTCGCACATTGTTGATCCTTGCATGCGCGCACACGCACACACGTTAGAATAATTAAGCCTGGTCATTTTTTTTTTTCTATAGGGGCTGTAATGATCACCTTGAACTAATATCTAAATTATTAGCACCATCTTCTTCTGGGAGAAAACGACCTGGAAATTCAGCGGTAAAGTGGGATCCTCAAAAGCGCTCAGACGGGGTAGTTGCCTTCCTAGCAAATTATTCTCCATAACTTCGTGCGTGAGAGCAGACGCTTTTCTTTTAATGTTGGGTTTTTTTCAACGTCTCCTTTGGAGGAGCTGCCGGTTCAGTGGGGCGGACTCAATCCGGAGTGGAGCAGGCAGCCCCCGGTGGAAAACAGTGACATGTAACAAAAGCAGAACACCATTTTAAAGCTCCAATAAAATCGTAAATCACTTGTGTTTAAAGAGGCACCAGGGCCACTGTGTAAACTGAGGTACAGTTAAATATTTATAGTTTAAAGGATTATTTTGTCTATTTTAGAAGAAACATCAAGTTCACTTGGTTCAGGGCTCTGTCTACACAGAAATACAGGCACAATAATGCCCTGCAGAAGAGCTGAAGGATTTGGATCATGGCAGTAGCTCCCCAAATTTATTTTCGTTTTTTTAATGTGTGTGTGTGTAGAGGGAGGAGGAGGTTGGGGAGAGGAATATATAACTGAACAGCAGAAAACACCTTTCTGGAAACAAAGGCAAGGAGCAGCATTTCAATTGCAAATGCATCAGCCAGAGACCAAATAACAGTTGTGGGAAGACACTCATAAAATTAATGTACCTTACTTAAAAAAAAAATCAAATGCTTACTACAGTTACCTCGGTGCAGCTTAATAAAAAATTAGCCTTACTGACAGTCTTGTCAACATCTTAAGTAAATTATCATAGCGCTGGTCTTTGGAGAAGAGACCCCACACTTCTTGCTAAAACACCTCCTATCATTAATCTTAAACCACTTGAAGATTATGATGGAAAGAATGGGATCACTAGCCATTATCATCTCAAATTGCTGTTAAAAAGTCCGCTGTTTATTTTTGCAACCAAAGCAAATGTATCTGGGAAATGCAGAAGAGGGAAGAAAGGAAAACACAAGAAAGGCAGAACAATTGAGGCGAATCCTGTTGCAACCCCGATGATAAACACATGGAAAAGGCTGTTACTGCTCTTTGGATTGCTGGAATTTGTGCAGACATTAGAAAAATAAACAAAGCGATGGCTCCACATCAGCTCTGTAAATGCAATGATACAGTCAATGGAAGGTAACTCTTTTTCTAAATTAATTTTCCTTTTCTGAATACTAAATATTTGCTTACCTCTGCATCGACCAACTGATAAATACCAGAGCTATTTAAAAACTACTTACACCTTCAAGCGCTCATTTTCTTATAAAAATAATTTCCTTTTTATTTGTCTTTTTAAATGTATTGTATGCTTTTATAATAACAATAAAGTCTCTAATAACATTTATTTATGATGATCCTACACACCTGAAAAATCTGCTCCCAATGAAATCTTTTCAAGAGGGATCTATGGTTTTATTGTAGTCCTTCCTGTTACAATCTGATTCCACTTTATATTGCCTTTTTTTTTACAGCTGGAAAATAAAATATTCTTTTTGTTCAATTTATTCCAGGATTTGGCATAAATGGGGCAATCTGCTGTGTTCCAGTCATTCAACCTGAAATGTTATCCGCGTACCTTTGCACCTTAAGTGAATGCACAGTTCGAGGCGAACGGTGCATGTAGCTGAATACAACCACAATGCAGATTGTAAAGTCCTTCTTTAAAATGCAACATAGTTAAAATGCAACAGTTCACAGGAACGTTTAACAATACGATGTGAAGCAATCGACTCCCCTCCCCAAAGACACAGAGAGAGAGAGAGAGAGAAAACACTAAAACCTGAGGATGCAAACTAAACTAAACTAAACTAAACTAAACTAAACTAAACTAAACCCATCTCCATGCTTTGGCGAGCTGAATGTTCCTGTTGTTCCTACGAGGACTCCATTTCGATATCAGTGTAATAAAGAGAGAGGTAGGTGGGTTGATTTGTTTTTTGTTTAAATGGAGACAATATTTTTCTCTTGACGTTAAAAGGATGAATAACATTCAAACGGAAACTTCTGCCTTAAGCTCTGCCCAGGTACGTGTAACACAGACAGACAGCTCCACCGCCTGCTCCCCCGCATTGCCCCAGCAGTGACCTCAGCCCGGAGATGCAGAGAGGTGAGAGGTGACTCTGCGAGCTAGCGCAGACCTGGCCCTTTTAGAGCCATAGCGTGGAAGTGGGGCTAATCAGTCCTTTACTGGATTTAAAATATAGGGACCAGAAGGGAAGCCCCTTGGTTGCAAAGAACATGCACTGAGAACGAAATAGCATTAAAATGAAGAGAATACTGTCCTGAGCAGAGGGATTTAGCCCTAACAGTTTTGGTAAGGTAAACTGTAAAATTATATACACACTGTACCGCTAGATCAGTTAGACATACCCCTCTGTCTGTGTGTGCGATCATATCTGTCTATTACACACACTGTCATGAAATAAGGTGATAAAGTTATGATACAGCGTGGAAGAACTGTAGTCCTATATGCTGTGCAACTGAGATGTGCACAAGGAGTAGGTTGCAGAACACTATGCTCTGGCGTGTTAAAATAATTGTCTCCATATCTAGAGATCCACTATTTACATTATAATGTACAACTAAGTTACATAAGAAATCCGGAAAAGATTGGCAAATTGGGTACACATTTCCAAGTTATTCATTTCGCTCTAAGCTATGGAAACAGAGAGAGAGAGAGAGAGACAGAGAGTAATAACTCGGAAATAGATGCCATATACACACTCACATACACACAGATAATGGAACATTTGCAAACTGATCGCTTAAAACAAATGTTCCTTTATTATTTGGGTACCAACGATTTTTAATAACCACGTCGAATCACAGAGGATGGTCAATTGTCTGGTTAAAGTAGTCTGCTCGAATGCAATTATTTTACTAGGTTAATATGCAATTGCAAGAAGAATGAGCATAGGAATGAACTGGGATGCCAGGGAAAATATTTTCAAAACTAAATAATGTTGGGGGAATGAGAACATTTGGAGCAGGAAGAAATAGTTGATTTTGTTGCTAAAGCCAGGTTACAAAGTTTAGTTTTTGGTTTCCAGGAAGTAAAACGTTCATTTTAAACATTAGTAAGCGGTTTCTTGTTTAGTGGTGGAATGAATTTCAGGAGTGGAGCTAATACAGCTCGGCGTGACGAAGAAATGATTGCGTACGGTAGCAGCAATATTTTCCGGAGAAACCAAACAGACCCGCAGCTCAGGTAAGCTGCTACACGAAACTATTTTTAACTGAACAAAAGACTGGGCAAACAACACCTGACGTCAGTGGCCAGCATCCTAGGCTAGTGCAGGAGAGATACTTAAAGTGGAAGACGAGCTTATCTCACAGAACCTGTATTCTTCCCCCTCCGCCTTCCCCACCCCAAAATGCATAAAGGAGGCAAAGCTCACTCAGCATCGTGGTTCGGTTCTTGGTTGATCCCGCCTGTATTAAAGAGCGGCCTCATAGCCTAAGGGGGTTGTAAACCGCGGAGATGGGAACTACGGAAGCCAGGCTAAGGAGACGTGAGGCAGGTAAGAGTTAAAAGGTGATGTCAGGGACAGGTGTAGCAAAAAGCTTTGCTGCGAAGTGACAGCTGTTACTACAAATATTTCGCAACTTTGGGGACTGTCAAGAGTGGAAGTTCCTTGAGCCCACAAGCCCTTTTCTCTCTGCGTCTGCAAAGGATCAGAATCCCTCGTGAGCTGCATTCATTGTTAAGGGTAGATCTAGATCTGCGCCTGGTTTATCGCTAACACACACATCTGCTCAGGAGACAAAGGCAAGTGTATTTATCCTCCCCCTCCCAGGAGCTCCCAGTGCCTTGCTCGCGCACCCAGACTGGAGTAAACAGCAAGAGACGTTCCAAGTTCAGCGATCAGAACAAGGCTTGATTTATTGTGAGCCCTATTCGCAGGCACTGTAAAGGCTAGTGATCATTATTTCCTAATAAACAATTCCCCTCCTACCGAGCCGAGTGCAAAAGGCAGCGAGTGGCTCACTCCGGCTCTGTCCTGCCTGCAAAGAAGGTTCGACCCCCCGGGCTTTCAAATACTGTAAATGCATCCGATGAAGCGAGCTGTAGCTCACGAAAGCTTATGCTCCAATAAATGTGTTAGTCTCTAAGGTGCCACAAGTCCTCCTTTTCTTTTTGCGAATACAGACTAACACGGCTGCTACTCTGAAACCTGTAAACTTTGGAAATCTCACACGGTTTGAAACGATTATCACTCGCTCTTTCTGTTGTGCAGGCGCTCTGAGGGCTGAATGGGTTCCCTGCAGCACCCGCCTGGGGTGCTAAGGGATCTCGAAAGGTTAGGTTTGCCTAGCTGCTGCCCAGAGTCTGCCACGCCTTGCAAGGAAGCCTGACGGCTGGGGAGGGACGGAGCGATCAGGAGCTGGGGGCTCTTTGCCAGGGAGGAGGTTGGAGTGGGGTGAACGCATCTGCACTCAGTCATTGCGGGCATGAAACCTTGCGAGCTCTGGGCGAATTGGCCTCGCCTCCTCCCCCTTGTCTTCCTGCCTCTCCTCCGCCTCTGCAGCCAGAGCCAACAAGGGGCCGCGATTCGTTTGGCCGAGTTAGTTAAAATAAATAAACCCACGAAGATTCACTGGCGAGCAATGCCGCATCGACCCGAAGGTTTATTAAGAAGCGAGTCTGCTCCAGTCCCTCTTAAAGGCGAGAGGGCTGCAGCCAAGCAGCAGTCAAGTCACACTTGTTGTTATTCAATTCAAACTCCCTCTTGCCCGGGGAATCTCACACACCAAAGCCATTGGCGATCGCTACCCACCTCTGATCAGCCCTTTGCCACCCGCCACAGAGCAGAGCGGGGAAGGGAGCTGGCACAGCTAGCCAAAGCAAACACAGCCCTGAGTTAAACTCATTTCCTCAGCGAGCCTGCGGGACACGTTGGGAGCTGGCATCAAACCCGCTCAGCTTGTTCATCTTCTCCCTCCGCTCCGATCTGAGCAAGGATGCAAGGAGAGGGCTGCCACAAAGTGCTTTCTCTGTCTTGTTGGCGATGGGGATTGTTAACCCGCATAAAAATCCTTACAGCTGTCTCCTGGTGAAGATGCAATTGGTGTTATTGCCAATCACGATTAGCAACAATTAGCCCAAAGCATGAAGGATTCTGAATAACCTGTTTGGAACAGGCAACAAAACATTAGGTCCAAACACAAACTAACTGCAAACTTCCAGTAACAGGGCTCTTCCAAGAGGATCAGATTCCAGATAAGATCCTAGCTCCTGATGCTACCTTTTCTCTCATGTAGTTTACACCTCCATTATTATTTTTTCTACATCCTGGATTTCCCCCCACAAAGGTCTCTGCAAACTTGAAGTAGCAACTAAGCATCTTCTCCAAACATCTTTTCTTGTTTACTCAGCTCTCTCAATTTTAAATACAAAGTAAACAACCTGGAGGGATAATGCAGTCCCAGAGCCAAGCCAGAGTTGCTCAGTTTATGCTCTGAAACTCATCCTTAGGCCCTCTGAATTGGGAAAGTTTAAATGAAGTGTAACTAGAAGAAGGTCACAGGTGACTGACAAGTTCAAGCTACTTATCTCAATTATCAAATAGTTTTATTTCCAAATTGTGTTCAATTTGATTTTCCTGCCTCACCACAAATTAGCTTAGAAAAAAATCAAATGAAAGCAGACAATTTAAGCCAAATCCTGTAAACCATTATTTATTTGTAAAATCATTTTTGTGATATATACTCCCATTAATGGTTATGTGGTTGCCAAATCTTTCCAAGTGGATTTAGAAATGTAGCCATCAAATTATTTCAAAGGCAGACCTATTAGGGACAAAAATAATTATGATCTTTCAGAAGCATTATAAAAAATAAGTTTCTGAATGTTGTCTCTTTAAATTTCACTTAAATTTTCATTTCATTTAAGCCTTGAGGCACAGTAGAGAGATATTCAGTGTCTAACAAGGAGTTTGGAAAATAATGCTCAATACCAGAATAGAGCACAATTTCTCCATAAAATGTGGATAAGGAATCAATTCATAAACACAAATACCTACTAGAACTGAGTTTTAATATAGCATTTCATATGAAAATTTTTATATGTATTATTTAGGAGATAACAAAAGCTCTTCAAATCAAGGCTTATACAGTCACATCTGGGGTTTCTTCCTTTCTAATTTTCATTTTTTAGAGAAAATATTAGGGAAAAAAACTACACTGCCCCCTATTACCATATATATTAACTGTTACCATCAGCTTTTAATCAGCAACATGTATATTGCCTTAGATCTACAGAATCCATACCATGATGTTTCTTTCAGAGGACAGTAAATGAAGATACTACTTTATTCAGTTGTAAGATTTGATGTTAAAAAACAAAAGCACAAACACACTTGTCTTACCATTTGTTTAAAGTATATTTAAGTACACACACACTCAAACTGAAGTAATGAACTTTAGATGACATCATATGAGCAATCAGACAAATCAGAACACAGATCTCTCCAAATAAGAAGTGGTTAGAGTGAATTCACTTACATTAGACCCAGAGTTATCCCTAACCAAAGGTGTTCAACTTGGGACATTTAGTAAATTTTGCTTTGTAAAGTCCAATCCCTGTCACTGTCAGTACAAATTCTTTAGGCCTTCCAGTCTAAATAAGTTATCTCCAGTAACCAGGGAAAGATTAAAAACCTATTCTCAGGTTTCAGATAGTTTGATATAATTCTTTTGCTAACCCCATTCTTTTAATAACATGATTACTCTATAATCTACTATATTAAATTATATTATATTATTATATTATATATATTAAATTATATTATAATCTACTATTTAATCTACTATATTACTCTATAATCTAGATGAAAGGATAAATATTGAAGAAGTCTCCTCTGTGAGCCATATTTTTTTTCCAGTGTACACCAACACAGCTTTGTCCTTTGAATGAAAAGGCAGACAAAGTGTTTTCAAAATAGAAACACCTAGGATTATTTTGAAAAAACATAAGCAGTTTTTTTTAAATACTCTGGAGTTTTCTGAACAACTCTGATGTACTCACATTCTTATCTCAACTATTTTTTTTTTAACAATTGTAAGTGGATAGTCAAGCTAAATTGATGCTTTATGTATATCCTGTCTCAATTTGTAAAACTATTCTCTGGAAGGAGATAATTTGAAAAAAAAATACAAAAAAGAAGAAACGATACCACTGACAACAATTTACTTAAATTCACAAACCTTGAAATTGATGCATCTCCTATCAATCATAGTCAGAAGATACAGTAAAACACATCCAACATTTGTATATCAAAAGTGGGACTAAAAAAACCTGTTTTGTTCAATTTAAACATCCCTCACTGTGTTGTAGTTTTATATGCCGATATTGATGTATGCCCTTATTACAAGTTAGATTTCTCCTTTCAAACATCCATACGGTATTAACCTCACAAAATTAAAGTGCATGCCATTCTATTGTACAGATGTTTGTTCTCACTGGCTTACTGACAATGAAATATTTATTAAATAGTAATAAGGCGATATTGACTTCTCTAGTCTGTCAATATGAAGATTTGTTGATCTGTGAGGTTAATATTGATGAGGCAGAGTGAGGTAAACATTTGGTCAGGAGGGTAAATAAATTCTGATATTGACGTAAATAAAACTTAGTACTAATATGAAAACTAACTTCTTTTGTTTTTATTGGTTACACACTCATTAGTGCAACCTATCAGCATGTGAATGCATAGAGCCATGTCGTATGCTTATACCAATTTCAACACTTGACACAAGTTTTGTAGAACATAGTCCAAAAATGTCTGTCAGAGGTATTTAAAACTAAGCTCAAATGATGCCAAGCACTTGTGGTCTTTAGTCATGCTCTGTGTTCATTTCAAGCAGACAGTGTTAGTTTACAAATGGAGTAGTTCCTTAAAATACTACTGGATGGGCTATGTTTATGTCCTCAATATTCTTCATATGAAGGAGACTTCTGTTCCTGCTTAAGAATGGTTTTGAAAGAAAAATAGGATGAGTTCTTCTGTCAAAATATTATTTTTGTTTGTTGTCTCATCAAAATGTCAGTGGAAGTCTCCCCTCCTCTCTTTACCCTCTGCCACAGAACACAATAGCATACAGGCTTTGAACAATACCAGAAGCCATTTAATTTGATGAGTCTGGCAGAAGGAGCTACTATTTTGTTCATTATTTTCCTCAGATTTCCCTTCATTCTTTTTAAGAGAAGCTCAGTGCTGCTTATTGTGGAAGAATCTACTATTCCATTCGTCAGGTGTGTCTCTCCCAGCTCATATTATTTTACTTTATCATATTTATGTGTTGGAGACAACGTGCGTGACTTGCATCTTGGTTTTCTGGGTAGAGATTAAAGTTATGCAACCTTTAAGTATTTAAGTTGATAATACAGCTACGGACAGAAAAGCCATGAGCGACAATATTGTCAACCTTCAGGTTTTTGATCACTGCTGATGGCCCTGATCCTGCAATCAGATCTACACAGGCAGAGCCTGGCACGCATGCAGAACTCCGCTGACAGCAGTGTAGCTCTGCACAGGCACAAGGGTCCACTCACATGGATCATACTGCAAGGTGGTGGCCTAACATATTAAAATAATACTTTAGCAGCCCTTATGAAATGAGATGGTGATCTCAGGCCACTTCACAGTGTAAAGGTGTCCACTCACTCACCAAATCCCACCACAACTGGGAATGGTAGTGGTAGCCTCAGCAGAGAAGTCAAAGCCAATGGTTATGAAGATGGCTGTTTATCCTCTCCTCTCTGGTGCACCCTCTGAGCTAGAGCAAGGGCATGAGAAAGTTTGCATTGTCACTATCTGTACTGTTCCTGCTCTGGGAATATTAGCTGCCAGGGCAGGCAATCTGTCACTTAATATACATGCACACCTAAATATATTAGAAAAGAATCACAATATAAGATCAGTCAGTTAGCTCTTTAAGACTTGTCCTTCTAGTATTTCTGACTGGTGTGCTTGAGTCTTTTCTTTTCTTTTCTTTTTCTCTTCCTCATATTTCAGTTGTCCTCACATCCTTCTTACTAGGAGGCACTATCTCTGATCCATTTCACCTGATCCTGCAGAACCAGGCATGCAAATCCCTGTGTCCACCAGAGTTCCACTAAAAGTCAGTGGGGTTCTGTGTAGGCACAGGGTTCTGCTCACATAGTTGTCTTTGGAGGACTGGGGCCCCAAATGTTCATCAACAGTGTTAGGTTCAGCAAGCTGGACTGAACTGGTTCAGGGCCAGAATCTGCTACCTTTCCTCATCTTGAGTAAAACCTTATTCCATGAGTAGTCTCACTGATTTCAAACTACTACTCAGCAAGAGTCAGGATGGCAGAATCTATCCCTAAGTGATTTAGGACCATTCTGGGTGTCTTGTTGCTGCTCCCTGATAGGGTTGGATGTTCTACCCACTTCTGACATTGGGCCACCTATTCCCTGTAGCAGAATCCAAAAAAAGGTTACTCTTAAAATCTGCTGCTTGATGGACACTGGGACATAGTAATGCAAAGTGGGATTTTCAAAAGCACAGAAGGGATTTAGAAGCACAAGTCCCATGAATTTGCTATCAGTATGGGTACAAGGGACAGTCAGGGCAGCTATGATTTCAGGATCTGGAATTTGGGCTTCAAAGTCACTTAGGTGCTTTTGAAAATCCCATCCATAGCAATTTTAGAAGCGGTACTCTTAGGTGTGTTGAAAGATGTCACCAAATTACTTGGGTACTCCTGGGTAACAAGTGTACTTGACAGATACTGGCAGACAGCATTAGGATTCCTAGGCTAACTAGATCATTCCAGTGCATTCCCCTGAAAGGCTAGGGTATATTTCCTCAGAAGAGTACATTAAGATACCAAACCCATACTTGATCTGTCTGTAGTTTCAGTGCTGTAGATCTAATACCTGGATTTCTTATGGGGCAAATAATAGCTGAACAATTGCTCTGCCAGTGGGGTAAGCTGAGTAAGAGAGAAAAGTCAATAATAACTAGAGGGCCTCCCATGTCTAGTTGCACATTTCACAAAATGGATTGCATGTGGAAGAAAGGCAGCAATTGTGTAAACCGGGTATAGATAATTCCCATGCTGTGAAAACCTCTCTGCATTAAGAACGCTGGTGCAGTAAAAGGTTACAAGAAAAAGGGTAATAAAAAAATCAGAAGAAAAGGAAATCAAAATAGGTGCCTTTGCAAGGAAAGAAGCCACACTCTGACATGGTGGTCTTTAATACAAATACATTTGTCTTTCAGACCCTCTGCTCTTGATTAGAATTCTGATGTCACTGGAGGGGTTACAATTTTGTTGAGTTTCTAGATCTCAGTTGTGCTGTCAAGGGGTCATTCTTTCTGGTAATAAGGTAGCTAGTGGCCCCTGGGAGAGAGGGAAAACAATTGACTCTTGAAAGCAGAAACATATACTGAAGTCTAGAGTAGGTTTTTTGGCAGTGTACCAGGTCTTTTCTCATAGCATTTATCATTGTAGCAATGAAAAAATTGTGGGAGTTCTACAGGCAGTTGAAAAAGGAAAAAAGAACACAACAACAACAAACTAGATGTAATTTATTTTAGAATTGTATGTAAGAGCAGGTTGTTTTTTGTTTGCCACATTGTTGGTTCACTTGTAAAAGATGTGAATCTCATTAAATAGAAATATGTTGCTTATTTTAAAGCAAATGATTATCAAATGACTATACTTCAAAACATTTTTCCTTTAATTTGAAGTGAAGTCATTTGAGTTTGAAACATATGCCTCTGCTAAATGCAGACTGCTCTGTTGCCAAAAAAAGACAGCTTCATTCTGAGTCCATTGCTTTCAAAAACTGGTGATTCTGGATGCCGCTGATAATATGAGTCTTGGCAGTAAGTCTTTACTGAGGTAAGTATTAACGTTTCTTTTATTACCACTAGTTACTTTTGATTCTTAAAGGACAAAATTAGAGTTTTATCTATCATCATACTAAAGCAGAACAAATGAAACATTGCTTTTAGTTGGTTTTTGATGTATTATTTCATGCTGTACAACTGAATAAAACTCACTAGTTGGCAAACAATTCATACTCAGATCTGGATGTAAATATTTTCTAAAGGGTTAAGGTTGGCTTTGGTTCACAAACCAGCACAGTGGTCAGTATCTGTATCTCTTTATTAGAGTGTGTGTGTGTGTGTGTAATTATATATATAACTGTTGTCACCAAATGTAATTTAAAGAAATCTAATTTAAACTATACTTAAGGGATTTGAAATGGCTTTTCAGATTTATTATTATTATTATTACTGACCCCAATTATGCAACTGAGAGTGTGCGGGCAAACTGTTGTAGCCACATGCTGTCAATTATAGGATCAGGGCCCAAATCATGTTTCAACCAAGGATCTCAAAGCACTTCACAAATGTTGCTGAGCAGTATAATTATGCTCATTACATTGAAATGGAAACTGAGTCAGAGAGAAATTAAATGATTCGACCAAGAGCACACAGAGGGGTAATTGCAGATGGGGGAACAGAATCCAGATCTACTGCCAAAGTTCCATTCACTCCCTTTTCCTGCATGCCCACGGTCTGCCTTCCTCTAAGGGCTGGGGTGGGGGAGGAGTAATAACCTCATCAAGCAGCCCCATTCTTAGGCCTAGACTATACTGGGGGCAGGGATCGATCTAAGTTATGCAAAGTCGACGTACTTAGACTTACTCACTGTGGTGAGTCGACTGCTGCTACTCCCATGTTGACTCCGCCTGCGCCTCTCGCGGCGGTGGAGTACAGGAGTTGACGGGAGAGCGCTCGGGGTTGATTTAACGCGTCTAGACTAGACGCGATAAATCAACCCCTGCTGGATCGATCGCAGCCCACCAATCAGGCAGATAGTATAGATATCCCCTCACTCACTAGCAATATGTAGACGGCTCATTCAGAGAAGTAAGGAGTCATCATACTGTCTTTTACTTCCCTAACCAGTCACAATCCTGCCCAGTTATTTTTTTTCCTGTCATGCCTTTGTCCGGGCATACAGAAATAGAACTAATCATTTTCAGTTCTATATCTTACTAAAAGATAGCATTAGCCATTTATTGATCTTAAGGTCAGAAAGAAACATTATGATGATCATCTAGTCTGGTCTCTTGCATAACCCAGGTAATAGAACCTCACAGCACCGGCCATAGAACCTCACTGTCAAAAAGCGACATTGTTCCCTGCTTTTTCTTGACTATCTTGCTCAAAGGAAGCAAATAAAATAAAAGCTATAATACAGTTAACAGATTGAGTCTCAGGCCATTTTTGGAGAGCTCTCTTTTGCTTTCTTTTTCTAGTTAAAAATCTACCTCTTATTCTGCTCCTTGCTATTGCTGATTTTCAACCTAAGAAGTTTCTTCACGGAAAGAGATTCTTGGAACTACCAACTTTTTTAATGCAGCTGATCTGGTATTCAGTGAATGCATCAGTCTGGACAGCAATATTGTCTGCTTCTTCCCAGCATTATTCCCAGAGGTGATCTCTGGATGTTTGTTTGTCACCTGACAAAACCTAGATACATTATGCTCCACAAAGGGACTTAGGTTTTGTGATGCTGAGCATCACAGTTCCTTACTTTCAGGGGTCTAGAAAATGATTGGAACAACACTGTGATCCACAAACCCTGACTTTGGCACCAAGGCTCCCTACACAGTGAATGGGAGAGAGAGGTTCCTGAGAATGACATCCTCAAAAATTAGCATGCTAGGCAGGGCGTCGCCTAAACTAGCCAATGAGAAATGCCAACGAGAGGAAGTGCCTTTCTCTGCTTGCAATCCACAGCCAAGGACACCTCCTGGAGTCAGTAGTTTCTAGAGAGAATGAGTTATGCATCTGTCTTATTCCACACAAAAGCGGGCAGCAGGGGGAGGAAGAGGAAGTGATGGTGCCCATTTGATAGCCTCTGTCCTTCATGCCCTTGGATATTTTTTCAAATATTTTGGCATTTCTTCTTTTGGAACGGAGTTCGGATAGCACGGATTCATCTCCCCATACAACGATCAGATCCAGTACCTCCCGTTCGGTCCATGCTGGAGCTCTTTTGAGATCCTGGGACTCCATGGTCACCTGTGCTGAAGAGCTCTGCATGGTCACCTCTGCTGATGAGCTCATCACACTGGCCAAACAGGAAATGAAATTCAAAAGTTCGCAGGGCTTTTCCTGTCTACCTGGCCAGTACACCTGAATTGAGAGTGCTGTCCAGAGCGGTCACAATGGAGCATTCTGGGATAGCTCCCAGAGGCCAATACCGTCGAATTGCATCCACACTGCCCCAAATTCGACCCTGTGAGGTCGATTTCAGTGCTAATCCACTCGTTGGGGAGGAGAACAGAAACCAGTTTTAAGAGCCCTTAAAGTCAGAAAAAATGGCTTCAAAGTGTGGACGGGTGCAGGGCTAAACCGATCTAACGCTGCTAAATCTGACCTAAACTCGTAGTGTAGACCAGGACTGAGTTTAAGGCAGGGGATTTTGTGGATCACAGTGGTGCCTAAACTGGGATTTAGGTACCTAAGTGGATCTGTGACTATGTAACTGGTTTTATTCAGCACATCGAGAGAGTTCTTTTGATTCTATAGGAAGCTTGGGTAATTTTTCCACCACCCCATCTGACAGGTCTCACTGGTGTGGTACGGACTTTGCTGAGTCCCCAGTTTTTATACATTTGCTCTGAAGATTTCTGAATCAGAATTATTTTCCTCATCAGAATGAAGTTAACATGTTATTCCAAATCCTGCAAAGAACTGTTTAAACAACATTTCAGAACCTTGATTATTTCTTGGTCAGTGACAGGGTGGACCTGATGTTCTTCACTAAAATAATTTATAGTAATCAATAATTAATAAATAATAATACTTTGCACTTCTAACTCTTCCATTCACTTTACAGATATTATTGATGTAAACCACATTACTTGCCCCATGTAATAGATAGAGAAAACAACCCCACCCACCCCCACTATATCTGGAATCCAGTCAGGAACTGATTTGCACAAGGTCACAAAACAAGTCTGTGGTAGGACAAAGAACAGATCACAGCACTCCCAATACTTAATCCTGCACATTAAACACCAGACCAAACCTCCTACCTCCACAGTCAGGATGTCATTATCTAGGTGCCAACATAAGTGGTGCTGCATCCTTGCCACTGGCACCTTGTTCTAGTCTTTTGAGATGATATCCTCAGCTGGGGCAAATTGGTGTAGTTCCACTGATGAAGATTTCAGCTGAGGAGCTGGTCTCTGAGCCTTATCAGTTGAAATTTCCCATTACCAGTAACACATTCCTCATGAGACCTATTGATTCTTGTTGCATCCATTAAGCTTTTGCAGTGACACGAGCTGAAGCAACTATGTCGCAAGAGCATCTTTCCCCATAGATTTCTATTTAATAATGACTGGCAGGGAAGGGTTTTTATACTGGGCTTCCTGGAGTTCTATAACCCAGGGTACTGGATTGTACCACCAACTTTCGGAGCAGTAACATTATCTTCAGGTCTTTATTTTAGAGTGCTTATAGACATAGAAACTAAAGGCTTACTTACAATTTCAAAATATAATGATTCCATAAACCCTTGCACAGTGTTCTGCCATCAGGAACAACAAACTGACAGACAATTAAAACAAAATACTGAAGTCAGACATAAACTAAAGCAGAGAATAACATCTTCGACCGTGAGACAAAGCTCTGGCAGATTGTCAAGGGGATTTAATACTAAAGCAGGGCATTCAATGGAACTAGTCCAGGAACTGATAGCAAGAGCCTCCCAGCTCATCTTAACCTCCACAATGGGTCATAGGGTAGGATAGTCTCTCAAAACAGCTGGGTCCCAAACCATTCAGATCATTTCCAACACCTTGAATTGCATCCAGAAGTTAACAGGAAGCCAATGCAGAGGCTTGAGCAATGGTGTTCTGTGCACCTGGTGCTCATCTCACTTGCAAAGCAGACAGCTGTATTTTGCATTATCTGCAGCTTTTGGGTAGACATAATGGACCAAAGTCATTCCTGCTGCAATTCCACTACAGTGGGATAACAGTAGGGACAGATTTGGCTTATTAGGTGACTGGGGTCAGGTGGTGGGGAGAAAGAAGAGAGAGAGAAATATTTCCAGCACTGTTACATGAATATGAGCAATTCTTTATCCATGGCTTATAGACAGTTTTTAAGAACATTTTCTCAGGGGAAGGGAATGAAAAGGGATGGAAAATCACTCCACCAGGATCCATGTCGAGAAGGGACTCTTTGTATGTGGCTCTCCCCCGTTGCAATTGGATGTGTAAACCTCCTGTCTGGCACCCTTCCCCTCTATCCTGAATCCCTCTACCCCTCCACAAGCCTGGGAATTTACACATGGCCCAATTACACCTGGGGAGAAATTTGCATTTCCACCATACATGTACCCACTTTCAGTCTCAGGGGCCAATGGTATATCTGCTGAAAAATTAATGGAGTCTGAGGCAGTGTGCTCAGGGATCGGTGTGAAGGAACAAGTCCTCCAGCTGATTCCCCCATTATCCACATATAATTCATTCCAAACCCTCTTCATGTTCCTTGAATATCAAAGGGAGGCAGCTCTACCTCTCCTGTGAACGAATTCTAAGGAAACCTCCCTCCCTCCACCTGCCAGGAAGGGCCCTATCCAAGAGTTTTCCCATAGGGGAAGATAACTCCTCCTCACCCCTTGATGAACCATTGACATTCTAATTCTCCCATGACTATGCTAAAGAGAAAATAAATTGGTCTGATGCACGGTAATTTTTATACCCACTAGACCAATTATCTTCCAGGGCCTCAGAATTTCAATAGCTATTTTAGAGTTTCACAGCCAGTTTGAATGATCCGCTTTCTTCAACAGAAGTAATGATGTATGTGACCTGTTGGTTGGTCAATGGCCAATAGTTCCTTTCTGAACATCAGAGAAGTTAACTATGATATAAAAGTACTCTCTGTATACACCTAAGATAGTCCTGTTCTAATCTTTATAACACTAGCTCTTGGGTCCAGAGGAGAGTTATCTCAAATGATGAGTAAGTGCTGTTGTCTAAGCCTGTTACGGTTTTATTTGACATTTTCCATTATCACAAATGTGTGGTGTTAGCCATTCTATATTTCCTATAGTGATTTCATGAATGGGAATGGGGATTGTAATTGTTAATATGAAGACACATTGCAAGTCTTTATGCAATAGACTGTAGTTCGGTACTGGCATAAATGGGTATAACTCTCAGTGAAGTCACTCACCTCAGCGCTGAATTTGGCCTAATATGTAAACTTTACAAGATATTCTGTCACAGATAGTCTCTATCAATGGCTAATGCACATGAAATATTTAGATCTATTTGAAATAAGTAGTACTAATAGTTTCAAAACAGTATAGGCCTGTAGGCCAGGTGCATGCTTCTGCTGCTACTGACACTAATAACCTAGACTGCCAGTGGATCTTCTGATGCTGGTGCCAATGATTATGCTCATGTAGGGTGACCAGACAGCAAATGTGAAAAATTGGGATGGGGGTGGGGAGTAATAGGAGCCTATATAAGAAAAAGACCCAAAATCAGGAGTGTCCCTATAAAATCAGGACATCTGGTCACCCTATGCTCATGAGAGATGGGACAGTTGCTTGAGTTGAATCTTCAAATGCCAATGTGAAAATATGTATAGAGTATGCCCATAATAAAGAACTGTGATAATAGAGCAGATAATAAGAGGTACTGTGCAAGTAATAAGAGAGCTAGTGATCTGAGCAGAGGACTGTGAATGTTCTTGTTAGTTCTTGCTTTGCCACTGACACACTGAGTGACCTTGGGTAAATCGTTAGCATGCAATTGCAGAAATCGTTTGTTAAATGGCACTAATCCTTACATACCTCACCGGGTTCTTATGAAGCTTAATTCATTAATGTTCATAAAGCGCATTGAGATCTTCAGACAAAAGATGCTATGTAAATGCAAACCAGCATAATTAATTAACCATTAATTGTCTGTGATATGGCAATCCTGAAGGGGACATCTTGAAAAGAAATAAACTTCTGTATTTCATCTATGATGCTGGTTCCCAAAACACTCTAAGGAGAACTAAGTAAGATAAGAGTGGATCTCAAATATTCATATATATATATAGAGAGGGAGAGAGAGAGATAGAGAGAGATATTATCCTCAGCATGATTTTATATGCTCTGTTATTTAAGGGGGAGGGGAAGATGGAAAGGGACTAAATGGATGTCTGACATTGCAGAAAAGCCTGCTCATGCCTCTTACTCACTGGGAAAAATTCATGAAGAATAGTTCATCAGCATGAAAATTTCACCTCTGCAATTCAGCCAAGGTCACTGAGACCTTTTGTAGTGTGCTGAGAAAATGCTGCTCACACAAATTAATGTTGCTCGAGGGAAGCATTAGTTTATGAGAAAAAAGGTCTAAAATGTAGGTAAAGAAAATAATGCATGTTACATTGTGGGGGCCCAATCCTGCATCACTGAAATCATTGACAAAACTCCCATTGACTGCAGGATCAGGGCATTGGTCAGATCCCTCCTCCTTTTCTACTTCTTACTCCTTCCAACCCCTGTCCTTGGTCAGGCACACTCTCCCCCTGCAAACACAGTGGGTTTCTTGAGGCAATACTCAGTCTTATGAAGGAAATTACTAATTCATATAATTTCATTTTCATTAAATCTAAGCAAACCTTCAAGATACACATGATATAAGGAACGGCAAAAACATAACATCCACTTTGCATTAATGTATCTGAAGCAACAGAAGTTGGAGCCCAGAAGAAGTCTGTATTTTCAGGATGGCTGCTCTGGCACCCAAGAATCTCCCCAGTGTGTTTTTGTATATTTTCATAATCCCCTGTCCTGACTTGATTGTCTAAAGTGCTACAATTCCTTTCTCATAGACATTTCATATCACATTTCCAGAAGTAAGTAGGGACTGGTGAATCTTGATTCAGCTTAGTATCAAGAATCTTTATAGTGACTCTTCTATTCTACCATAGTTTTTTTTCCTCCAGATGTTCAACTGCCTTTGAGAGTACTCAAGAAAACACAGGAAAGCTGTGTTCCAACACTTTATCAGTTTAATTGAAAAAAAAATATGCAATGTACAGTCAGGAACTCTTTAAAGAACTCCCTAGCAACTTCATGGATAAATACACTGCTCTTGCTCACTAAATGATATAAAATCACATTGCTAAGTGAATTTTCTTTTTAAAAACTTGTGCATGAACTTAATGCTCTTGAAAATTAGGGTGTTGGAGCATTGCTCTGAGGCAGGCATAAAGTATGTGTAACAGACACCCTAGAGAACAGAACGTGGTACCTTCAGCAGCACAAGCCCTGGCTCCGACTACTTGAGCTAAAGGAGTAATCCCTTTAGATGTAGTTAAGTAGTAAGGTCCTTGTGCTGATTGGAATTAGTCACTAGCAGGAACATAATTATCTTATGGAATAACTCTTAATGTTATTGAGCTATTCCTGAGCATCTGAGGTCCATGGCAATATAAGTCCCATCTAATGTGTCCTTTTGTGCTGTTACTTGACATATACATGTATGTAGGCACAGACTTGTTATACAGTCATTGTGGAAACCTACCTACATTTTTATACCAGTGCTTCCCATGTGCTGCCATTGTCGTTTCATCCTTGCTTGAGTAGCGCAGAACTGTGCTGGTAAATATCATCCAGCAAGGAGAGAAGTAAATTTGATGGATGTAGTACTCTTTTCTCTAGTGAGCTAGGCTGAAATGTTAAACATTCCTTCTCGTTTATCACACAGTCTGCTGGTGCTTATTGGCAATAGGCTCACTCATCCTTTTAAATAGCTTTCTTTTTCTGTGGGGAGCAATCTCTGTGTGAGTCCAGCAGAATTCTTGAAACCAGGTTCCTATCTGCAGTTTTTGAACCTTGAAGTTTCACCAGGTATTAAGTTGGTTTAGCAGTCTTTGAATTTGATCCTTCAAAGTGCAACCCTAATGCTGGGTCTTGATACAAGGGACTAAGATGGAGTCAGGCCAATGGGAGGTAGGGGTGCTTACAACTCTTCACCTTGCAGGACAGGCTTTACCATGAGGAGCAGCTTCCCTCCAAGCTCTTTCCCTTGGAATTTGGAATACTGAGTGATGAACGAGTTGACAGAAAGGGGCACTGAACCTGGAGGACTGGGAGGAAATATTCCATTCCCACTTCCTGCTACCAGCCAGCCTGCACATTGTAGGGCAGAATTTCACTCTAGAACAAGGCAGGAAATTGGAAGAAGGGCATCTGATTGGCTCTGGGCCAGTCAGCTGGTACGGGGCAGGGCTAAAGAGAACACATGCTGTAGAGCCTATGGCTGTTTGTTACTGCTGTTGCAGTAGAGAATGGGCTCAGACACAGCCTGGATTTAGGGTAGAAGCTGGAGGATTGGCCTGGGGAGCAAGCTGGGGCATGACCTAGATCCAGTGTAAGAATCCTGAGCAACATAGTAACTCTGCCGGTCAGTGCTACAGAGCCCAGGACACAGAACTCAGAGCTTGTCATGTGCCCATGCATGAGTGACCAGCATGAGGGTTGGAAGATACCCTGATTGGGACTGAGAAACTGGACTCGTGGGCTGTTTGGACTCTTAATTGGTTAGGCCATTGGTTAGAGCTGTTAGGCATTGGGGATTGGGTAATTTGTGCTATTGTGGTGTGTGTTTGTGTACATGTGACCACATATGCATCCCGCCACCCCCTGAATTGTCTCTGATACTACCTGATGGTTTGTTTCTGCTCAGAAAAATAGTATTTGATTGTTGAGTGCAGTATTTATTCCTCAAGGGCTTGGGAGAGAAACAAGTGGTGTTTTCTCAGGCATGTAGCTTGGCATTTTGGAACCCTTTAACTAACCCCAGAGAGCACTTGCCCAATTAATAGAATTGCTTTCTCCTTTGGGGCCATGGTTATGTGGCAACTACTTACAACCAATGGACAGAATGGACATTGAATGGACAGAACATTACAAGCCAGATTCTCATGTACATTAAGGGCCCTTTACGTTGCCAGAGTGATCTTAAAAGCCTCAGTGTAAATAAGAATCTGGTCTTAAATATTTGTCACAAGTATTGTGCTACATCTACCAGACAGGCATTAGCAAGCAGAAAGTCAAAGTCCAAAAATTCATTACTCCACAATATTCACACAGTGTATTCCATTTCTAAAATAGTTTTTCACATAAGGAGTTAATGTTGTTTGATTGTCAAAATAGGTAGAATTAAATAAACCCCAAATCAAATGGTAGTCTGACACTGTTCTCAGTTTAGAACTCAAGGGCTAATATTCTGGGGTCTCTGGATATTACTCAGTAAAGTTTAAATGCTGTTACTTTTATTGCCTTTCTCTGCTTTTCTCTATTGCACCCTGTTAAGTAGCATGGTCAGAATATAACAAGAGAAATCATAGAAATGTAGGACTGGAAGGGACCTCAGGGTCATTGTGACATAGTGGGGTACAATCTAGGCTAGTGGGGGGGCTGTGTCACCCCTGCCCTGCAACCTCGGGTGCCTTACAATGCCTTGCTGAAGTGGCTCCCACAAGGGTTGCTCACAAACAGCCTTCCAACATGCAAGCTACACCCTGAGTGTTTGTGTGTAACTGCAGCCTGCCAGTTACACCCTGGCTCTCACCAGCCTGGCTTATACTGCAGGTGATCTCAACGCACTCCCAGTCCTGGATTTTTCCTTAGAAATTTATGTCCTGTACTGCTTAACCCTCTTCTGGACAGTACAAATATATTAAATCCATTATTCCTTTCAGGGAATAATATGCCAGATCATTACCTTAAATGGAGTTACCCAGACACTTCAGCTTAATCACACTGTATTAGATAAAACAAGTTTATTAATCACAAAGAGATAGATTTTAAGTGTGTATAAGTAATGAGCCATAAAAGTCAGAAATGGTTACAAGAAAAATACAGATAAAATGCTTACTAATGCCTAATTTAACAAACTATACTAGATTCAAGCAAACTTTTTCACCACATGCAGTTTACTGACCAAACTCTTCAGGTCAGGACTCCTCCCCCAAAGGAGGCGGGGGATCTCTTGAGGTGTTTGCCCCTTCTTTTTATCGTTTCATTTCCTTCTTGAAAAACATTTCCAGCTGGGAAGTAGAAGACAAAGAGTCAGGGAAAGATGTTCCCTACTGTTTATTCCATCTGTGAGCGTCCATTGTCTTCCCTTCCTGCTTGGTGAGTGTTTACTGATTAAATGCAAATTAAGGCAACCATACACTCGTTTGTTCAAGACAGGCCTTGAGTTTTGAACATGCTCCCTTAACACCATACAAAGGAACCTTATGACTTCACATATGATGTTGCCACACATTTTATCAGGACAATACTGACCAGCAAATTATGAGTTTTCAAATGATACCTTACAAGGCATACCTTAAACAAAGATTATTACAATAGTGTGTAGGGTGTGAATACTGGGGAGTATGCCATCACATTCATCTAGTCCTATCCCCTACACTGAGGCAGGACTAATAATAGTAGTAGTAATAGTAATATTAATAATAGTAAAGCTCTGTATGCAAAAGTAAAGTGGAACCTCTTCACTACTTCCATTGAGTATAATGACCAATAAATGTGCTGCCTTTAACACATCTGCTCAAAGCGGGATGACATTTGAAGTTGTCCACACAGTAGCCTTGTCCTGTATACATTGTATTTTCAAGTCTACAGTTAGACTTTCTCCTTCATAATGGATTTAACCCATTTTAACTATGTAGGTTGGGGATACAATTACAAGAATTAAATGAAGCCCCTCAAACTTGAAATTTTCTGCCTTCATTACAAGCTAACCATGTGTTTGATTCAAACCCACAGAAGACAATAGAAAGATTCCCAATAACGTTAATGGGCTTTGGACCAGGCCCCATATCTGGCTGAAGATAATGTATTCTCTCACTTCCAAGCCTGGGACTCTCCTCTTTTCTGGCTTTCTTCACTGTAATGCTAATGCTTAAATTAAAAAAATAATTTGAGTTCTGGTGAAAGCAAATTTGTTGATTTCTGGCTACTAACATCTATAATAAGGTAACTTTTCCCAAATAGCAGTGACTTGCCATTCTTTGTATTAGTTTGACTTCGTTTTCTGATTTCTTTCAGTCCATTTTGATCCTGCAGTTCATTTTTTCTGTTGAAGATTTGAAAGACATAAAGTTTACAGTTCCAAAAACCTATTCTAACTTTCTATTGGATGGCAGGGATAATTTTTGTTTTCTTATCATTGTATTTCTTACCGATTGTATAAAAGTAAAACATCTCTAAATATGTTTTTGGTAAAGACATCATGTAACTCCTTGGTGGTAACAGGATATATTTGATATGCTACTTTCCCCAGGTCTCCAGCAAATTCGTCACTTGTCTAAATGCAATGCTTGAACTGCACTCTGGCACTTTGGTCCCCAATTCCAAAATGACTGGCTAATGCAGAGATTAAGGCTTGACAACTAGTTTCTGACAAACTGTATAGCACAGTAAATGCAGGTCCTTTCATAATAGCAACAAGAAATTGTGCATTTTGTTCATCAATGAAATGGTTCATTTGATTTATTTTTTCAAATTGGGCATAATAAGCTTCCCAGGATGATTTTCTTTCAAAGCTGCCTGGTCTCTGATTCAGTCGATTAACCAGATTGACTGGGTACGCATGTGTCTCAGGTTCCCAAGGGTGGAAGCTGGGTTCTGGATTCCATGGTGTGGAAGAATATTTTGACTGAAGAAGGGATTGGGGGTTCAAATGTAGTACTTCTAATCTTCTCTGCTCTTCCACATTCACACTATTGGAACCCCAGTTGTCAGAAAACAACTGAACAGACCTGAAGAATCCTTTTTTGGGATTCCAAACATAGGTGTCTCAAGCAGGAACTTATTTTACTCAGTTTCTTTTTTCTTTCAGATAAAGTGCTCAGATAGTGCTCAGTACCTGATAAGATAAATAAGTGCTCAGTTCTTTCTAAAAGTTTGACCTCTTTTACAGTGTTACAAGTTGAATAACCAAAAATTGAGGCACCCAAGGTCACTAGTCACTTCTGAAAATTGTGGCCTGTGGCTTTAAAATCACAGATGCACCTCATCTTTTGTGCTGCCTACAACTGCACTTAAATGGAAGCCAGTGTTGATTCTGCTTCAGTCAATGATATACTGGGAAATCTGGATGCTCATGTCTGAAAATGAGGCTTCCCAATTAAACTCCTTAATATGAATATGAAGCATTGCTTCAGGCACCCTAGCTTTCTGCTTTTGGCAACACTCCCCTCCTAACATGGCCTACTGTGCAGGATACCTAAATCTGCCATTGCTCAGTGTTGAATATATGCAATTAGTTAATTGCTAGGTATCTGCTATAGATGTTAGGATACTGAAGGTCAGATTGTGAGTGATCTAGTGCATGCACATGGAGATGGGGATGGAAGAAGTCTTCCCTGTACATAGGTCAGCACTTGGTTTGGATTGCAAATGGCACTGGCCTCCAAAAAGGAGTAAAGGTAGAAGCATGAATACCTGCACCCCAGCAGAGCTGAGCATGTGCCTAGAGGACCATGTGCAACACCCTTTCATCCCTTTCTGGCATACTTTCCTTCAAAGACCCTAAGGAATTTTGGCTAAGTCACAATTCCACTGAGGAATCCCCTTGCTGCATGGCTCCTGGCAGCTAGTGGCTTAAAAGACAAAATCTCATCTTTTATTTGCTCTGCTTTACTGAAATACAGTGTTGGTGTTGCATAGTATGTGCTGCCATAGAGAAGGTACATGGGGCAATTGCAATTAAAGATGCAATTACAGCCTAAGATGATGGAATACTAAGGCAGTATTTTTATATGCCAAAGTTACATTAAGTGACAAAAGAAAGGTGTAAATAATTTTGACCCCCCCCCAAAAAAAACCCGTATAAAAAGGAGATTTAATGGCTGGATTATAAAATGTTTTATGAATGTTGTCTTTATTATTTAAGTAGCTCAAAAGACTTCTAGGAATGGAAAAGGTACAAGTTAAAATTGTAAATATACTGTATTAAACCGACTTTGACTGTACTGTTCTACTTGCTACCACTTTGAATGACATGTTTAACTTCTATAGCCACTCAGGACTAAATGTTTGTGCTTCTAAGAAAAGCTTGTCTTGAGAGAACATATTTTAGTTGAATCATACTTTCAGATGCCATCTAGCCATTTCTTTTGTTCTGCTGATCTAATGAAAAAAAAAAGACAATGTTGGCATAACACTGGAGAATCACTGCACTCGAGCGTCATTTTTATTTGAAAGTATTTATTCACTTGGGCTGAAAAATAGGAGTAATTTCTCAAGTACATATTTTGGAGAGAGCCAGGAGAACTCACTAACCCTGTCTGGCTTTTTAAAGCTTATCAGGTTTCCCTAGCAGCTTAATCAAAGTCAATTGGGAATTTTAAAGTGAGAAAAATTAGAGCAGTGAAAATAAGAAGAAATCTTAGATGTGTATAGGGCAATTCAGGGTAACCTATGGGGCTTAATTACGGTCAATATTGATGAGTGGATTGGGTTATGCCAAGGATAGCAAATATACCTTGGAACCAGGGCAACCTAAGAGGAGGGGGTATGCATCCTCTTGATGTTATTACCACATAACAACTTGTACATAAAGTCAGCAAAGTAAGCAAGGATGTAACCATGATGCTCAAACAACTCTCCCCACCACTCTTTAACCTCTCCAGGCATGAGACTGGTGTAAAATCACAGACGGGCACATATCTCAGCACTCCCACATGTGATGGCTTGCTCATTCATTCCCGCCATGGGGAACTTTCTGTGGGGAAGTGAACAGTGTCCTTCGGCACAGGAGAGGATCCATCAAGCGTGTGTGTAGAAAGAATGCATGTGGGGTGAGCTGCTGTGCTAGAAAGATGGTTCAGAAACAGTTGGTTACATGGTGCCCGTATTTTTCATATTCCTGCAGGCGCAAGGAAGAGTTATACTGCTGGAGGTAGCTGAACTCCCTAGAGAGCAACTTGTCTATAGGGCAAGCTTTCTGTTCTACCCACTAGTAAAAATTAAAGTCAGAGAAGTTATTCTGGATTTTTACTGCTATAGAGAGGTCAAAATCTGACTCTTTCTTACTTTGTCACAAGTTCATGCAAATGGACAATGAAAAGGAACAAATTAAGCTTGTTTAATTGTTATTTATATTACTGCAGCACCTAGGAGTCCTAGTCATAGCCCAGGATTTCACTAGGTGCTGTACAAACACAGAACAAATGAGTGCTTATGTAGTTTACTTCCTTTTATCTCTCTGGCATCTTTCAGTGGTTTCTATGGCAAAAGAATTTTCAGGTCTAGATTTTTGGGGCCAGCTAAACTCTACTGCACTACCATCTTTGTGCCTACCTTGACCCTGGGGCTGGCCAGGGGCTAGTAACTCCTGAGGGAATTCTGCACCAAATAATTAAAAATTCTGCGCACAATATTTTAAAATTCTGCATATTTTATTTGTCAAAATAACATAGTATAATCAGGCCATTTTCTGACAAGTATTTTGAAATAAATTACCATAATAATTGAAAATGGTGTGACCATATTGTTATTGTGTTGCTGTGTTATTTTGACAAATAAAATACAGAGAACTTTGCAGAATTTTAAAATTTTATTTTTTTTGGTGCAGAATTCCTTCAGGAGTACCAGGGTTCTGTGCGGCCAATCTGGGTGTGGGCAGCTTGGTGGGGAGGTCTGGGTATGGTGGGGAATCTGGATGCACAGGGGCTCGGTGCAGGGTTCTGGGTGCAGGGGGAATGGGACTTTGCAGGAAAGTCCAGGTGAAGGTGGTTAGGGCTCAGTGGAGTGGGTTGGAGAAGTAGGTCTTGGGGTGGGGGGTCAGGGTGAAGCTGGTTGGTGCTCAGTGGGGTGGGAGTCTGGGGGAGTCCTGATGCAGGGGGAGGCTTGGCAAGGGTTCAGGAGGTTTGGTGTGGGGGGGTTTCAGGGTGCGTGGGGCTCCTGATGTGGATGGGGTTCATTGGGGGGAGGTTTTGGGTGCAGAGGGGCGGTCACTGAAACTGGGAAGAGCGATCACTGTATGGGGAGCTGTTCCTCTTGTCCGCCCAACCCCCATGCATCTGTCCCCCCGCACCCAAATGCCCCTGCTGAGCCTCACTGCCTGCACCCAGAACCCCTCCCCCTCAGCACCCACCCTGTGGTGCAGAGCTTCCTGAAGCCAGGGGAAGTTTCTGGGGGTTGAGCTGACTCAGCCCTGGCTGTTCTGTGCAGAGAAGGGAAGGGGGAGGGGAAGGGAGAACTCTGTCTTGGTCTTCCTCCTCTCTCACCACCCACCCTGCTTAGCTGGGACTAATGTTCCTGGGTGGCTGGGGCATCCCCAGCCTCTCCTCCCCTCAGTGATTTACCCCTCCCCCGGCTGCCAGGGAGGGGTGAAGCAAAGAGAATCTGTGTGGGGGGAGCATTTTTCTGCTTCACTGCAGTGGCTAAATCACCCCTAAGGAGTGGCAAAATTCCCCCAGGAGTAGGCTAGATCACCCCTAAGCACAGGGCTGCTCTAATTTGTCTCTGACTGCAATGGCCCCTGTGCTAAATTTTGGCAGTCATTTATTCAACTAGTGCAGAGAAGGGGCACCATTAGAGAACCATGCTTTTTAATTGTACCAGACCAGCCCCAGCAAGGCTCCACTAAGGAGCCTTATGTAAATGTAGGATCAGTATAGAGTAGCAGATCCACACATCCAGCATGCCCCCATGATGGTGGTAGTGGAGGCTGACACAGCAGCTGGCTCCATTGGCTTTATGCCAGTAAGGAGTTTCCTTCCATCAGAGGATTTCTTTGCTGGCCATTTACAGCCAGAATCTCTCTCTGTGTACTACCTAAATATCACAAAAGGAGCCAGAGTGTAACAGATTCTGACCCAATCAGATTATATGTGAGGAGAAGATGTTAGCTTTTATATAGTCCTTTCTATATTTAAGAGCGGCAAAGAGTCCTGCTTATGCTCCAATACGTCTGTTAGTCTATAAGGTGCCACAAGACTCTTTGCCACTTTTACAGATCCAGACTAACACGGCTACCCCTCTGATACTTTATTTTTAAGGTAACTTATAAATAGCTAATAATTATAATAATATTTAATACATTCAAACTGCTGTACTAGTATTAACCTGCTTATTCTCACAACCCACTGTGAGGTAGGAGGTATTATCTCACTTTTACACATACATAGACACAGATACAGAGAGGCTAAGGCCCAGATTCCCAAATGACTTGCCCAAGGCCACCTTTAACTCATTTGCAGAGTAAGGCTAAGAAATAGACTCCCTGTGTTCAGTCTAGTGGACAGTGCAGAATTTCAGATGCACCTTGCACCCACCACATGTATGAGAGTCACATTCAGGATAAGAGTGTAACTAAATTCTGAGGAAGTGGCCTCCATCTGAATGGAATATCTAGTTTTATCAGCTCTGTCAGTGAGTCAAAACTTGTTAGCATGTTCAAAGGCCTCTTTGCCTGAGTTTGCTGGGAGGGCAAAGAGTTCATTGCTGCTCTAATTTTTAGCTTGTTCTAAAGGTAACAGTTTCAAATCAGTGTTTTGCTTGTATTTGTGGTTAGTCAAGGGGAGAAATTTGTATTTATGAAAGCTGAGGGCCTGACATCGCTGCAAACCAAAGTCCTGGTTCACAGGTTCAGGCGGTTGTGCTACAAGCCTGCCTGCACCATGCTGCAGAAATGACCTCATCTTTGACCTACTGGGTATTTCTTTTCTAAGGGAGAAAAGAAATTGCGTTTCCATGTTAATAGAGTTCAGGTCTCCTCCTGTCACTGATTACCACTATTGCTTATTTGAGCCCAATTATGTGTAGTGGTCTTACAAAGGTACACTTCCAAACCAGTGTGAAGAAGATATATGCGCAAATTATATCAACAAAATAACAGGATTTGTACATGTAGGCCCAGCACACATACTACTGCTTTGAAGATTTACCTTGTAAGGTGCATTTACTGTCCAGTAGGAAATGTGCTGATACTACCACTTTTATTCTTTTCCTGCTTGGTTTTCCTGAATGCCATAGACATAGGCAGCAGAGAAAATAGCAGTGCTAACTGTTCATGCAAGAGTAATAATAGCCTTTAACAGAAGAAGAGTAATTACCTTTGTCTAGTTTCCCCTGCTGTAAAATGTAATAAAATACAGACCACTGTCTACACAGCTGATAATATACAGTACTTCTCTGTTTCTTTTGATAAAGCAGAGGCTAGTTATGTGAAATGCCCTTTGCTCATAAGCTAAATTCACATCTTAATTTTGAAAAATCCATTACTGATGGGTAGATTTCCTGAATGCATTTGACAGCTTTCAAGCCAGTGATATTTGGCAAGAAATCTCAAAGCCATGGGAGATTTACAGCCAGAAAGATCATATAGCATTAGTGGGTTCAGACCCATCCCCCACCTATTCTACTTGGTAACAACATGAGATATCTGTATACCAGAAGGAAGAGCTTAAGAGGGGTGGCTACGTTTGGAAATAGAAGCCCCTGTTAGCAGCCGGAAGCATTGGTGCTGAAAAGCAATTGCTGGTGTCAAGAACTTTCTTAGCTAAGCACTGCAGCTGGTGGCAATAAATAGCATTCTAATAAAGGAGGATGTTCAACCCATGACATAAGCGAATACTGTTTCAACACAAAAAGTAATTTATGGTGCCGAATATGTCTGAAATGGCTTTTTTCCTATACATTTCTAAATAAAAATGCTAAGATTTCAATGGGGAAGATCTGCATTTGAAATAAAAATGAAATGGAAAGATCAATGAAAAGAGTACTGCTTTTTAAAGTACGCAATGATACATAGCATCTTAAGAATATGCACTGTCACAAAGCACAATTACCTCTATTCCTGAAAAAAGACAGATGCTATTTTCTAGGACTGTGAATGTTCTATGTATTGCATAAAATCTAATAACTCCCAACTTCCCAAGCAAAATGATAAAAAAAATCAACACTTATACTGAATTATCATGATGTCCTTTTTAAAAAACACCAAAAATGTGTGAGCAGAGACGTCACAAATAAAAATATGCCATGATTGTATAAAAATATGATTCTGAAAAAGTATACCCTGAGTCTGGAAGATGAGGAGAAAATAAACAACTCCCTCCCACCAAAACAACACAGAATAGAAAAATGGCCAAGTAAAACCACTAGGTTCATCTGACCTGTTAACTCATTGACTTTATCACAGTAAATAAGTTATTAGTTTTGACATAACCAGTGGTTTATTTTAACATATACTGCTGTTCTTTGTTATACATTCTATTTATACCACATGTTATTTCTCTTTCATAATTATTGCAAAATATAGCAATTTCACATACTGTATCCTATCCCACTGGGATAAGCATTGTGGATGTGGGACCAGAAGAACTCTCCTTTGACATAAAGTTTATTCCTACTGCTTTTTTTCCATTGGAGAGATTTTTCACTCAGCCCATGCAGAAAATGAACTCTGCACTTAAATGAGTGTGTGGCCCCTTTTGAATAGCATTTTACACAAGAACAGAGAAATGCCAATTTGTTTTCTACTGTGAAGACTGTAGGTGCAAGCCTGTGAAATGAATAACTGGTTAATCTGTTAAACCGTTAATCAAGATAAAAATCCTTTGTACTGGAAGGCAAAATATAGCATGCACATTTGAAATGCATTAAAGAAAGGGTTTCTTCTGTTATGCTTTTATAAATGTTTATTAACATTATATTTTTGCTTTTGAAAGAAATAGCTCTGTATGTTTAGGAGATAACCAATACCTGTTTAATAAGCTGTGGAACTCTGTACTTAAAATGGATTTTTTGTACACCTGAATTTTTACCCTACCAGTAATAATGATAGATTGGTAGATTGCTTATGCTATAGCATAAGAGTTAAAGGGCTAGATTCTCAACTGATGTAACTTGGCATAACTCTATTGAAATAAATTGGCATAGCTTCATTGAAGGTACTGAAATCTAAACTCAGATCTTTAATTTTTTTCTTGACTGCAGCTCTTAAAGCCTTAATGCTCCGTTCTATACCACTTCATAATGGTATAAATGTCATGGACCTATTCACGTTATTTCACTCATGTTGACTTTGATGAAGCTATACTTATTTATATCAGCTGAGGATATGTTCCAAAGTCTCTTGATGTTGTATGGTAAAGTGATGAAGTCTGATTCTGATCTTACTCCAACATAAATTAGCGATAACCCCACTGAAATCAATAGAGTTACACAGGTGAAAAACAGATGTAAAATGAGATTAGAATTCAAATCAGGGCCATGTTTATACCATGATAAAATGGTTGTGTAAGGCTTTAAGCACTAAAGTCATGACAAAAAATTAAGTATTGGAGTTTAGAATTGGATGGATACTTAGGAACAATTAAAGGATAGAAGAGCTACACCAAATGTTGTGTTAACTATTTCCTTTAAACTATGTAATGCATCCAATGAAGTGAGCTGTAGCTCACGAAAGCTTATGGTCAAATAAATTTGTTAGTCTCTAAGGTGCCACAAGTAATCCTTTTCTTTTTGCGAATACAGACTAACACGGCTCCTACTCTGAAACCTGTAAACTATGTATACAACTATAGCCTTTTTTGATTCTTATACATGTTTAAACTAGGAATGAGACCCAGCTGCAAAGTCTGGATCTAGATCTGAACTTACTCAAAGTTCAAGTGTATTGTGATTGGGGGTGGGGGGTTGCGGTCCCATCTCTATTTTAAACTCAAAACTTTTAGGGTAACTCCTATCAGATGTTCTCAGGATTCACTGGAAGAATATCCCAGTAAAAGCCGAAATTAAATATCTCTGGTATTATGTTTGGATTTTATGAGCATTTCAGTTTAAGGCTAAAATGGTGCTCTCATGCAGACAGCCCATGTTAATAAATTTAAAGTAGGGGCGTTAGCCATGATTTTAAATCACTTGCATATACACTGTTTTCAAAGCAAAAGCAGAGAAGCACAGAAAGTTCATCTGAGTTTTCAGGGTAGTGCATGTGGTGAACATTAGTTTTCTCTTTCTTGATTTTGTCAAGATTGGGTAATGCTGCTGCTTTTCACAAATACTGCACTAGTAACTGAAAATATTTTCCACATGTGTACAACATCAATGGCAGCAGTGATACAAGGGCCTTCATTAAAAGCATTGCACAGCAGCAATGAACTTCCATTGCCATGAAACCTACTTGAACATGCATTTGCCATCTCTGTATGAATGTATAAAATTTTGTTTTAGAAAGGAAAATAACTTTAAAGAAGGATATGCTAGAGGAAGAATCATATTCAGTAGCGGAACAACATGATGCAATGTTCATTTTTTAAAACTCTGGCTGCTGCATACTTGTGTGTGAATTTGGTTTAACCCCATAATATTTTATTCAGTCTGCTGTTTTTCTAATAATTACCTCACATTTCTATAACTGCTATCAGCTGTTACTTTGTCAACAGGAAAAAAAATCAGTGTTCCTCTTGTTCTTCCCTTTGTTATATCTGGTTTTTGCTATTAAAGTCAGAATACTAGCTGATCCATGAAGCATTGCTGATTCTAATTTTGGTAGAAACTCCGTGGCCCATATTTCTGGCCAGCAGAGAGGCATATGAGAACAGCCTGCTCACTGAGAGGAGGAATGTAGACAAATGAAGTTAAAAGGGCTGCCTAGAATGATGGGGTTGGTAGAGTCCATTCCTTCGGGACAAAACTGGACCACTCTGCTGTCTGAATCAGTGGGACAGCATTTCATTTTCCGGACTAAACAGCTTGCAGAGTTATTATGTCAGATTATCTACTGTCTGCAACAAATAAAATAAATAAATAAATACATTTCTCAGATTGTCAATGCACTGGAAAATAGCAGGGAAATGTTTTGACTCCGAGTGCTTAGAAAAAAAAATCTATTTAACCTAGAGCTGTGAGAGCTTGGAAAACCCATGCTTAGGAATAACTAAATATGACCCTCTTACTGGTTATAAAGGGAGCATGCTGGCCTCAGTTTCTATGTGCTCCAGTGTCTGGGCACCATATCAGTTCAGGGGCGGAGGAAACTACTATCAGGTTCATCCAGCTACAGTGGCTAATTGCAGTTTGTCTTTTGTGGTGTTCTCAGAGTGCCTGTGTGATTTTTAGATAACTCTTCCATTCAGTATGAGTTTGTAATACAGAATTTAAGGCAGATGGAGTGATGTTTTACCAAACAAGGTTCTTTTCAGGCAGTTTAAAACCACAACATTTGCTAATAATTATTTTTAGTTTCTGATCTAATGATTGTGACACTCATCTGAGCTGAAGTATCCAGACTGCATGACTGGATGCAGAACTACAGGTTGATATTCTCCTATAAAATCTAAGTACTAAAACATCATTGCTCAGAATGGTAAGAAGTCCACATCTGTCTCCCTTCCATTCCCCCTAATTAGCTTAAGCAAAAGCCAGGGTCTGTTATTTTGTAGGACACCACCTCTTCTTCTGCGCATTAAAAGGCCTTTCACATTTATCTCACCTACTCTGGTGTTAGGGCAGTGTAACTACATTGACTTCACTGGACTCTGTCCTGATCTTCACTGGTATAACTGAGTACTGAATCAGGCCTATAAATATGTAGACACTTTGAAAAACAAAGATTTATAACTTAAATTTCACTGCCATTCTGCAGCCATCTATGGGGGGAAATGTCTAAGTTCTAGAAGGTAGCGATAACCAATGGAGCAATCTAAAAAAAAGCAAAGAGAAGCACTTTAGCCAGGCCAGCATATGCTACTTGGATTCTGTACTCACAGCCATTTGCTCTTTGAGTGATCTTGCTCTCAGATAAAACATCTGAATCTCCTAACAGACATAGCCAAATGCTGGCAGTGCTCTGACTTACTTCCCATCTCCTCCCTGACAAACATGCAGCATGAATGGCGGAATTTTTCCAAGTAGATATAAAATGAGTTTGTTTACTTAGGCTCAGAACTTTGAGGAACAGCTTGTTTTAGCCCTTTTAGCTCACTTATGTGTGTAAGTAAGATATATCTCCTTACATGACATGTTTGGAATCATTCTCTGATATTTTTCTGCCTTCAGTTGTTTATTTTACTAGCCTGGGATAGGGCCCCTCAAGTCTTCTGAGGAGGAACCTGCATCTTTAGGAACTGACAGATTTCAAATGGTCTGCCTGAACTTACATTAAACATCAACTTCAAATAACGAATGTTAAAAAAGATGTTTAAGCTAAGAGGCTAATTTATTTCCATCTGGAGAACCATAAGAATTGACAAAAGCAGTTCAGAAATTCAAATACCTTTCTCAAAGACAATTAATACACTGAATGTTTTCAGTACAAAATATGCTGCTCATAGCAACAGATTAACATATAACCATTCATGGCTGGCCTTGCAAACATATCAGAATAGGCAGTCCTGGATATGACTGTGCATTGTCTTCGTATTAGGATTGCTACCCAAGATATATTGCATTCTGATAAACGATTGTTTACATTGTTTTGACAATTAGAGAATTTATGAATAAGACCAATTTGCCTGCAGTGATGAACCGAATTGTAAAGGAACCATTAGCAATGATGACACTGTTTGAAATTTGTTTAAGAATTAGATTACATTTTTGTAAACCCAAAGTTTTTTTGTTTTGTTTTTTTGCTGTGTCAGATTTACATGACCTCCCAAGCTAGAGTATAAAATTAGGGCCAACAACTCATATTTTCCATGGAGAATGTCATGCTCCTTCCGACTGGTATAGCCATAGAGATGAGATGAAGTTCACAGCTTGATCAACAATTCTCAGAAAATGCCCACATGTGAGCCCCCATCTGCTCTCACTGTTTGCACGTAAGGCAGAGAGGGGCCCTGTCATGCAACAAGGCTTCACTGAGAAGTTTGGGCATTGAAGGTACTCAGCAGAATTTGGTCCAAAATGCCTTTTCCAGTATAAAGAAAACAAAAACAGGGAAAGAAGAAAGTAAACAAAATGTAACATACAATAGGATTTGATGCTGGGGTAGTGATCTGCATAGTTAAAGAAAATGGCTTCTGTGTAAAAGATAACTACAGTCCAAATTACTTTAATGTTGGATTAAGAAGTCCAGATGCTGGGTTCCTCCATTTCTAGGTATCTCAAATGGACCTGATTTTCAGAAGCCAGCTTCCCAGCATTTTCTGAAAATCTGGTCCTTTTAAGACATCTCAGTTGGGACACCCAAAAAATTGGGAGCCCCCAAAATCACAAGTCACTTCTGAAATTTTTGTGCCAGAAAGCAGCCTATAGTGGGTGTATCTCCTTTAATAGACCACACTGAACTGAACAAAAATGGCCATCAGTCTCTGAAGACAGGACAATGCTTAGAATTAAAGTTCCACACCAGAAAACAAAGGGATAAAAAGCTACATAGCTAAATACATTAAATTTCAAATGGGTATTCAAAAGATTCAAATAAAGTGATTTTTTGAACATAGAAAAAGTCCAAGTCCTCCATGTTCTTTGGATGGAACTTTGGTATCCAGTATCCATGATCTTCCTGAGTACCTCTCTTTTTGTGTGGTGCCACTTCAACTTGCCTGGGTTTCTGAGGCACAGAAATGTTCTGCTCCGAGGCAAAGGTTTATAAGCAAAACCATTTAGGCTGGGATTTTCAAAGAGGCCTAAGGGAATTAGATGCCCACTTGAAAGTAAATGGGAGTTTGGTGCCTAATTCCCTTGAAAATCCCAGCTTTATTTCCTATATTTATATATATCCTGGGTACAGAAATAACTCCACCCCCAAAGCAATAAACAATCAAACACATAAGGAGAAGCCTCCCTTTATGCCCAAGGTAATGGGAGAAGTCTCTCTCTCTCTCTCAGTCTTCTCATCTATTAACTTAACCATTACCTCAAGTCTGTTCTACTCTAAGACTTCCTATTTAACTGAGGGCCAGGTGTTGAAGTACTGAATGGCCTCAACAGGATTTGATCCCAAATGAAAAGTCTAGGGATTGCCTTTTTTCCTGTCTGAGGCAAATAAAGTGGTCTTTATTTTCCAGTTTCCTCAGTGACTAAGGTACTACTTAGTGCTTCAAACACTGCACCAACAAAAAACCATTCAGGGAGGACTCCACCTGCCACCTACTTAAAGTCCAGCAACCTAAAAGAATAGCCTGTTAAATGAGTCATATTCATATGTAAACAAATCAGTTGAACATCTACACATGTGGTAACCTCACCTTTGTTAGATTTATAGCAAATGAGTAACTGTTTGTTATGCATGTGTTGTAAGTATAAAATGCACCTGCATTTCTTCTAGAACTGAAATATATTAGAGACTTGGGGATTCTCAATAACATTCAGCATTGGCCTAAATGGGCTCTCCTTAAGTCACTGGTAAAATTCTCACTGGCTTCAATGGCAAGAGTTAGGCCAATGCTGAACACTCTTGAAAATCCCACCCTTGGTTTTCAACGTGTTTCTTGGAAGATGTGAGCATAAAATACCCATCTGTTGGTTGTATAGCATAGCATGTGTCTTCCATACAATGCTTTGAAAATTTAGCCCTGTCTTTATAAACTGCTGAAGAAAATTATGTCCTCAGTTAAAACATCAATGGAAAGACTCCAACTGACTTCAAAGGGCTTTGGATCAGGCCTATAATGCACAGAAAAGCCTAAAACACAGAAACAGCTAATTTTATTAATGGCCAGGGAATTTCAGAAAAGTGATGGCACTCTAGGATACAAATATGCACAGGTGTAGGTTTGCTTTCTTACAATTACCAAATCCTTGTAAAATTAAACATTTTGCAAACATCACTCCTAGCTTCCCCCTGCAGAAAGTTCTTCTTACAAAAAACAAAAATCAATTGCAGTTAATTTGGTTCATACATTACAAAGATTGGCTTGATCTGTTAAGCTGAGTTTTTCTTCTTGGCTTCTGCAGGAAAATAGGAAATAAGTGGCAATATTATGCTCCCCCACACCACCAAAAGAAGGCAGAATGAAGAAGTGTGGAACTGCAGGGTCTTGTCTACATGGTGCATTAAAGTGCCTTAGAGGGGTATGAGTTGTAGAGTGTGTGAATGTGTTGCTCTCTTGTAGACCCTGCTGGCAGGAACTGAAATGTACTGCGTTAAACTAGTTTTCACCACTTCAGCATCTGTCTATGGCTACAAACACCATGAGAACAGCTCTTCATAGTAAGTTAATGTGAACTTAGGTACATTTTAGTTTACACCAAGAAGGACTATAAAGTGCAGTTAGAGTACAGATTTTAGAGTGCTGTAAAAATCACATTAATGTGTTTGACTGCACTGTGTAGACAAGCCCCAGGGCTATTGGCTTGTGTTCATATTTTGCCAATTACTACGTGCTGTTGGGCACTTTATTTAACTCTTCTGTGCCTCAGTTTGCCTATCTGTCAAATGGGAGTGCTTCTGGAGGATTAACAAATGTTTATTAAGTGCTATGAGTTCCTCAGATGGGGGATGGAAGGGGGGCAGGGGAAAATGAATCACCAAGTACTTAAGAAACAACTGCAGAAAACCACTAGTAAAACAGAAGCTGAAAGCAAGTAATGCTTTTCAGAAGGTGTTCATACTCTGTGGGTGAAATCCTGACCCTAGTGCAGTCAATGGCAAAACTCCTATTGACGTCAATATGGGCAGGAATTTGCCCAGTATTTTTAGTCATTGATGTAACTGGCCAGATTTTGGAGCAGGATGTTAAGGGAATGTGTAACTGAATTAATCTCTCTGCTTTAACAAAAGCCATTTCCTGTGATCATTTGGTGACCCCAAAGTAACAGTGAGAAAGGAGTGGCAGAGACACAGGCAGGAGGAGCTGTGCCAAGAAGGCCTTTACAGCATACAATCCATAACTCAAACTTTGGGTGCTCTCTCTCAGCTGCTTTGCTTTTGCTCTGACCCCTAATTGCCATAATCTCCTCATTGCTGGAAATCCAAAGTTAAAGTTCCATCTTCCAAATAGTAGAAAGTGGTAAAATGCACAGTTCAGGAAACCCAAACAACCTTAATTCTGCCCTTTGACCTCATATAAGTTTCACACATTGGCTGCAAGAGGTAGACATTTTTATGATGGTGCTGGCATCCATTTTTATTTGTATGAGCCTGGGATCTCTGAAGCACATAGCTTTGGCTCTGTACATATCTTTCTATGATGCAAGTATGATTTCTCTAGACCCTGTTCCCTGGCACATATGTTTAGTAAGTATTTATCCATAGCGGAACTGTCATTGAGCCAGAAAGAGAGAGGGAATGACTCTGTAGCCTGGTGGTTAGGAAGTGGGAGACTCAAAGTCCAGTCCCCCTGCTCCAAACACTTTTTCCACAGTAGAACAGCTTCAGCCTGAGAGATTGAGGGTGCCCTGCATCAGTATATCCTAGAGCTCAGAGAACTTTTTTGAGAGCTGGGAGACCCCTATATGGATTTTTTCTTTCCCTGAGGCAGAGGAAGAAAATTGAACCTGGGTCTCACACATCTCAGGTGAGTGCTCTAATCACTGGGTTAAACATTATAAGGTCACCATCACTCCCACCCCTTTTTTTTGTGGAGTGAGGCACAAGATACATGTTCACAAGAAATTACTTGGATGGCTAAGATGCCTGACTCCAGGAGATGGCTCCTGTCCAAGATAACTAAGCAGAGATAAGTGCTTCCTTGCACTCTAGACTTAGGTGCCTATGTCCAGGGAGAGGGGAAGGGTTTAGGACACACACCCCTTGTCAGCATCTCCCATTGGCTAGTTTAGGTGGCTTCCTAGCTAGTGTGCTTGTGGCTTGCATTTTCAACATCTATCTCTCTCCATTCACTGTGTGGGAGCCTAGGTGCTTAATGTGATGAGATCCCCGGGGTGAAGCCTGGGACTGTGGGACTGCTGTGCCCCCTTATCTCTCCATCCTCGGCTGTCTCTCACAATGCTTTTCTAGTGACAAGCAACAAACCCGTCCAGGTGCTATCACTCACCATAACGTGGAGCCCCACACTCAGCTAGATTGCATGAATGCTCCCAGAACCACTCATGCGTCACACAGAGAAAGGCACCAGCTAAATTTCCCCCAGCTCCTTGCACCTCAGGAATATACCAACTTGCATGCTCTAGACCCTTTCTTGAGCAATGCAAGTTTATTAATTGGTTCACCACTTCGTCAATGGAAAGTGGATATACACCAGCCTTTGTAAACCTGAGCAGATTTACCAAGCACTTCAGGCAAACTCACTGGGAAAGATAAACATTAAAACAAGTTTACTGACTACAAAAGATAGATTTTAAGTGATTATAAGTGATAAACAAAAAGTTACAGTGGTTACCAAAATAAAATAAAATAAAAAATATAAGCACACAGTCTAAACTCTCAATCCTATTAGACTGGGCAACATCTAGATTAAGCAATTTTTCTCACCCCACTAGATATTGCAATTCATAGTACACAGGTTTCATCCTTGAAACCTGGGCCAGTCTCCTCTGTTGTAGTCTTCAGTCTTCTGAGTGTCCTTGTTGCTTGCAGAATAGGTGGAGGCAGGAGAAAAGGCCAAGCATGGGGCTTCTGTGTTCTGTTTTATACCTGGATTCCATGTGCTTGGAGAACATATGTCCAGGCATGTCTAGTAAGCATTGCTGAGTCCCCAGACAAGGTTGAACAATTCCCCTGGTGTGGTCTTGTGCAAGTGAGTCATTGAATTGTAACTCCCTTGCTAGACAATAGCTGTTGATGGTTGTTTGACACTCACCTGGGCGTTGGTTACTTTTACTTGCTGTTGTCTCTGGGAAGCTAATATCTGGCGAATTCCGCAACTTACAGTATGTTTTTAGTGACAACCATACAACACAATCTCATAACTTCATATGCACTAATGATATACGTATTTAGATAGATCAATGACTTTCAGCAGATTATAACCTTTCCCCGGATACCTCACATGGCATGCTTTTTTATGAAATATCACAATGATATATAAATGAGAAATATGGGGGTTACAGGGCGCTCCGCTGAGGTATGGTGTATCACACTTAACTCAGCCTTTTTGGATCCTAGTGTTGTTCCTGTGATTTTTCCAGGTGCCTAAAAATTAGGCATTGCAGTGCTGAGCCTTGGAACAACCGGTCTGGGTCAACAAGTCAAGCTGCATTCTTTCCATCTCATGGATCGTCACCAGAAACAAGGGTTGTGCATGTCAAATTGGGTCAATAGCTACACCTGCACAACCCACCGTACTCAGATTATGCACTCAGTGACACCTTTGCAATAGTCAAAACCCTGAGTCTGTAAAACTATGTGGAAATCTCATGATAAAAGGATGTTTTGTGAAATTTTCACCACTTCAACGTCTATCTGTGTCCAGGAACAGCATGAGAACAGCTCTTTGTGAAGTCTTTTAGCACTTTTTGTTCTTGCCTTAGGTAGAGACAGGAAATTAAAAAGAAAACAAAAAACCCTTAGAGGAAGCTTTTAGCTTGAGTTCCATTATGGAGATGGGTGAAGGTTGAGACCAAGGGAGGAAGATGGATGAGAGTTTCAAATCCATCGCTAGTTTCAAATATTTCCCTTATCCCTCGCTTATCAACACAAATAAGTAGTTAGTTCATTTCTTATGTAGGAACGCACAATTTGTTTTGCTCTGACATCAAAGCACATAAACAGAGGATGAGGTGGATTACAAGACAACCTTGTTCCTCATTATTCAGTTCTTCCTTCAGGTCAGCAGGACATATTTCAGCCCCCAAAGAGAAGGTGGCATCTTGTCTTTCAAATGTTGAGAAATCTGGAAGAGAGGCTGATCTTTTTCTCCCAGGCAGGCCAACATCAGTACAATCTCAGTTATTTGAAAATTGTTCAGCACTTGTATGATCTGATGAGATTTATGTTTTGGGTTGGTTCAGTGACTCAAGACATATCTTTTAAAACACGAACAAAATAATGTCACATTATGCTCTATCTCATCCCATTGAACAATTCGGGAACAAATCTGGTACATTTCTGAATGCTGTTTTTTAAAAGACTGAATTCAAATAGTATTTTGTGCTCCCTTTTCACTAAATTAACAATGGCACAGAGAGGTAATTTAATCAGCTCAAAGATACCTTTTATATTATGACAAACCTGTGCACCTCCAGGGTGCTCATCTGCCATAGAGCACATTTTATATGTCAGTCAGATGTGTGAAAACTTGCCAGTATTTTTGGGGTGTCTATAGCATGGTATTTATGATAAAAGCTAAGTACAAGAGAAACAAACGAGATTCTATGCTCTTTCTCCAAGCTTAGGAAATTAAACAGCACAAGCTGGACAGATCCTCAGTGATTATAAATCAGAATAGATTCACTGAAGGCAATGAGGCAGTGTTGATTTACACCAGTGGAAAGGATTTAGAACCAGATCTCTGTATGTAAGTGGCCATACTGAACCTAGGACACTACCCAAGAAAGTATTGTTTGCATTATTCTAACCATTTGGTATGAGCGAAGCTTTCTAACAAGAGAACAATGAAAAAGATGAAAGACAATGAAACAATCATTTAAAAAGAACTTTCTTTAAAAAGAATCATTTAAAAAGTTCATTTAAAAAGAACTTTCTTTTTAGTCCTCTGGCAAGTGCAATGGAGATAGCTAGTGTGCAGGCTTCACAAGCTGCCCCTCAATCAGGACCTGTGGAGCTGAAAGACAGGGAGAAAGCAGAACAATGAAGCAAAGAGAGACAATGAAAAATCAGGGTAAAGATGAAGACAATGGGTATGTCTACTCTATGAAATTAGGTCGAATTTATAGAAGTTGGTTTTGTAGAAAGTGTTTTTATACAGTTGAGTGTGTGTGTCCTCACAGAAATGCTCTAAGTGCATGTAGTCAGCGGACTATGTACACAGTACTGAGGCAACCATCGACTTCCGGAGCTTTGCACTGTGGGTAGCTATCCCACAGTTCCCGCAGTCTCCACTGCCCATTTGAATTCTGGGTAGAAATCCCAGTGCCTGATGGTGCTAAAACATTGTTGCGGGTGGTTCTGGGTACATATCGTCAGGCCCCCGTTCCGTCCCTGCCTCCGTAAAAGCAAAGGCAGACAATCGTTTTGCGCCTTTTTCTTGAGTTACCTGTGCAGACGCCATACCATGGCAAGCATGGAGCCCGCTCAACTAACCGTCACCTTATGTCTCCTGGGTGCTGGTGGACGTGGTACTGCATTGTTACACAGCAGCAGTTTATTGCCTTTTGGCAGCAGACAGTGCAGTATGACTGGTAGCCGTCATCGACGTAGTCCTGGGTGCTCTTTTAACCGGGCGCCTGGGCAAACCATGGGAGTGACTCAGCCAGGTCATTTCCCTTGTTTCGTCTCATGATGATTGAGTCCTATCAGCAGTGCACTGTCTTTTAATCTGCAGCTAGCAGAAGACGATGGCCAGTAGTCACACTGCACCGTCTTCTGCCGAGCACCCAGGAGGTGACGATGGCTAGCGGTCGTACTGCACAATCTGCTGCCAGCATGATGTATAAAGATAGATGAAGTGGCTCAAAACAAGAAATAGACCAGATTTGTTCTGTATTCATTTTCTCCTCCTTCCCTACCTCCCTCCCTCTGTGAAATCAACGGCCTGTTAAACCCAGTTTTGAGTTCTATCTTTGAGGTTTTGAGTTCTATCCTTGAGGCGGCCATTCAGTTTCTCGCAAAGCCACCCCCTTTGTTGATTTTAATTCCCTGTAAGCCAACCCTGTAAGCCATGTCATCAGTCGCTTCACCCTCCGTCAGGGCAACAGCAGACAATCGTTCCGCGCCTTTTTTCTGTGCAGATGCCATACCATGGAAAGCATGGAGCCTGCTCAGATCACTTTGGCAATTAGGAGCACATTAAACACCACATGCATTATCCAGCAGTATATGCAGCACCAGAACCTGGCAAAGCGAAACTGGGCAAGTAGGCGACGTCAGCGCGGTGACGAGAGTGATGAGGACATGGACACAGACTTCTCTCAAAGCACGTGCCCTGCCAATGTGGGCATCATGCTGCTAATGGGGCAGGTTCATGCGGTAGAACGCCGATTCTGGGCTCGGGAAACAAGCACAGATTGATGGGACCGCATAGTGTTGCAGGTCTGGGATGATTCCCAGTGGCTGCAAAACTTTCGCATGTGTAAGGGCACTTTCATGGAACTTTGTGACTTGCTTTCCCCTGCCCTGAGGCACAAGAACACCAAGATGAGAGCAGCCCTCACAGTTGAGAAGCGAGTGGCAATAGCCCTGTGGAAGTTTGCAACACCAGACTGCTACCGGTCAGTCGGGAATCAATTTGGAGTGGGCAAATCTACTGTGGGGGCTGCTGTGATGCAAATAGCCAACACAATCAAAGATCTGCTGATATCAAGGGTAGTGACCCTGGGAAATGTGCAGGTCATAGTGGATGGCTTTGCTGCAATGGGATTCCCTAACTGTGGTGGGGCCATAGACGGAACCCATATCCCTATCTTGGCACCGGAACACCAAGCCGGCGAGTACATAAACTGCAAGGAGTACTTTTCAATAGTGCTGCAAGCACTGGTGGATCACAAGGGACGTTTCACCAACATCAACGTGGGATGGCCGGGAAAGGTACATGATGCTCGCATCTTCAGGAACTCTGGTCTGTTTCAAAAGCTGCAAGAAGGGACTTTCTTCCCAGACCAGAAAATAACTGTTGGGGATGTTGAAATGCCTATAGTTATCCTTGGGGACCCAGCCTACCCCTTAATACCATGCTCATGAAGCCATACATAGGCAGCCTGGAGAGTAGTCAGGAGCTGTTCAACTACAGGCTGAGCAAGTGCAGAATGGTGGTAGAATGTGCATTTGGATGTTTAAAAGCGCGCTGGTGCAGTTTACTGACTTGGTTAGACCTCAGCGAAACCAATATTCCCACTGTTATTACTGCTTGCTGTGCGCTCCACAATATCTGTGAGAGTAAGGGGGAGACGTTTATGGTGGGGTGGGAGGTTGAGACAAATTGTCTGGCTGCTGGTTACGCACAGCCAGACACCAGGGCGATTAGAAGAGCACAGGAGGGTGCGGTGCGCATCAGAGAAGCTTTGAAAACCGGTTTCATGACTGGCCAGGCTACGGTGTGAAAGTTCTGTTTGTTTCTCCTTGATGAAACCCCCCACCCCATGGTTTACTCTACTTCCCTGTAAGCTAACCACCCTCCCCACCTCCCTTTGATCACCACTTGAAGAGACAATAAAGTCATTGTTGCTTCACATTCGTGCATTCTTTATTAATTCATTACACAAATAGGGGGATAATTACCAAGGTAGCCCAGGAGGGCTGGTGGAGAAGGGAAGGATAAGGCCACACAGCACTTTAAAACTTTAAAACTTATTGAATGCCAGCCTTCTGTTACTTGGGCAATCCTCTGGGGTGGAGTGGCTGGGTGGCCGGAGGCCCCCCACCACGTTCTTGGGCATCTGGGTGAGGAGGCTATGGAACTTGGGGAGGAGGGTGGTGGGTTACACAGGGGCTGTAGCTGCCTTTCCTGCAGCTCAACCATACTCTGGAGCATATTAGTTTGATCCTCCAGCAGCCTTAGCATTGAATCCTGCCTCCTCTCATCACGCTGCTGCCACCTTTTAGCTTCAGCCCTCTCTTCAGCCTGCCACTTACTCCCTTCAGCCCACCACCTCTCCTCCTGGTCATTTTGTGCTTTCCTGCACTCTGACATTGTCTGCCTCCATGCTTTCATCTGTGCTCTGTCAGTGTGGGAGGACAGCATGAGCTCAGAGAACATTTCATCGCGAGTGCATTTTTTTCGCCTTCTAATCTTCGCTAGCCTCTGGGAAGGAGAAGATCCTTGAAACACATGCAGGTGGTGGAGAAAAAAAAGGGACAGTGGTATTTGAAAAGACACATTTTATAGAACAATGGGTATGTACACTCTTTCATGGTAAACCTTGCTGTTAACATTACATACATAACACATGTGCTTTTGTTACAAGGTCGCATTTTGCCTCCCCCCACCACGTGGCTAACAGAGGGGAACATTTCTGTTCAGCCATAGGCAAACAGCCCAGCAGTAATGGGCACCTCTGAATGTCCTCTTAAGAAAAGCACCCTATTTCAACCAGGTGATCATGAATGATATCACTCTCCTGAGGATAATAAAGAGAGATAAAGAACGGATGTTGTTTGAACGCCAGCAAACATACACTGCAATGCTTTGTTCTACAATGATTCCCGAGTACATGCTACTGGCCTGGTAAAGTGTCCTGTCATGGTGGATGGAATAAGGCTGCCCTCCCCAGAAACCTTTTGCAAAGGCTTTGGGAGTATATACAGGAGAGCCACGAATGCCAGGGTAAATTGATCATTAAACATGCTGGCTTTTAAACCTTTTATAATATTTTAAAAGGTACACTCACCAGAGTTCCCTTCTCCGCCTGGTGGGTCCGGGAGGCAGTCTTGGGTGGGTTTGGGGGGTACTGGCTCCAGGTCCAGGGTGAGAAACAGTTCCTGGCTGTCGGGAAAACCGGTTTCTCTGCTTGTTTGCTGTGAGCTATCTACAACCTTCTCATCATCATCTTCCTCGTCCCCAAAACCTGCTTCTGTGTTGCCTCCATCTCCATTGAAGGAGTCAAACAACACGGCTAGGGTAGTGGTGGCTGAACCCCCTAAAATGGCATGCAGCTCATCATAGAAGTGGTATGTTTGGGGCTCTGACCCGGAGCAGCCGTTGGCCTCTCTGGTAGGCTTGCCTCAGCTCCTTAAGTTTCACGTGGCACTGCTTCGAGTCCCTGTTATGGCCTCTGTCCTTCATGCCCTGGGAGATTATTACAAATGTTTTGGCATTTTGAAAATTGGAATGTAGTTCTGATAGCACGGATTCCGCTCCCCATACAGCGATCAGATCCCGTACCTCCCGTTCAGTCCATGCTGGAGCTCTTTTGCGATTCTGGGACACCATCATGGTCACCTCTGCTGATGAGCTCTGCATGGTCACCTCTGCTGATGAGCTCTGCATGGTCACCTGCAGCTTGCCACACTGGCCAAACAGGAAATTGAAATTCAAAAGTTCGCGGTCCTTTTCCTGTATACGTGGTCAGTGCATCTGAGTTGAGAGTGCTGTCCAGAACGGTCACAATGGAGCTCTCTGGGATAGCTCCTGGAGGCCAATAACATCTAATTGCATCCACAGTACCCCAAATTTGACCCAGCAAAACCGATTTCAGCGCTAATCCCCTTGTCGGGGGTGGAGTAAGGAAATCAATTTTAAGAGCTCTTTATGTCGAAAAAAAGGGCTTCGTCATGTGTACGGGTGCAGGGTTACATCGATTTAACGCTGCTAAATTCGACCTCAACGCCTAGTGTAGACCAGGGCAATGAGAAAACTTTGCAAATGTGCTTCTGGAGCCCACACCATTATGGGTTTGATCCTTCTCCCAATGAAGTCAATGCCAAGTCTCCTATTGAATTCAGTGGTGCAGAATCAGTCACTTAAGACCAATTACATTTATTCAGATTTATACAGTTTTGTCAACATAAGGCAGCTTTTGTCGACAAAACATTGGAGGTGTACACACTGCAATGCTCCTCCTGCTGGTTTAACTTTCCTGCTATGCCGACATAATAAAACCATCTCGATGAGCAGCATAGAGGTTAGGCCAATACAGTTAGAGCGATGCACTGTCAATGTAGACAAAAAGTTGCTTACGTCACCCTAAGTGGCCTCCTGGAGGTATACCCCAATGCCTACCATGACTGCTCTGGTCACCATTTTGAACTCCTCTGCCCTGCAGCCAGGTACACAGGCATGCACCCCTCCCCTTTTAAAGCCCCAGAAGTTTTAAAATTGTTTTTCCTGTTTGCTCAGTATGGAGGGCTCACTGCCCAGCAGAGCATGTTGGCTCCATGCAGCAAATGCACTCCTACCTGGAGTATGTGGGAGGTGTCGGATCTCCTGGGGAGAGGAGTCTGTGGGTAGAAATCACAGTAAGGAGGCAGGGGGAGAGAATCACAAGGACCTCCCTACACTGGACCCCCCCATTCCATGTATCTTCCAGGGCCACAGCAGTACCAAGGCACTCCACCCCACCAGAGACACACATACACTCAGCTGTGAGAGTCTTGTTGGTGTACGTGCTTGTGAATTCCCTGTCCCATCCTCTTTAAAGATACTCTCCCCTGCATGCATAAATTTTACCTCAGCATTACATAGCTATGTTTACTTGGGTGTGGAATAAAAATCTACGTATGGAAACTGAATTTATCTTTGTTATTCGCTATCACATGGTGACTGCTGCTAACATTCAAGACAATAGTAATAGGTACATGTGCATTGTTACAGTTGGGGACATGCACCAATCATTACAAGGGTCATAACACGGTGCAAACAAGCAATGTCAGGCTCAGCACACTACAGCAACACATATTACTGTGGCTCATTGTTAAAATGCTCCTTCAAGGCCTCTCTCAGCCAGATAGGCAGCCCATCCCCCGCTGAGGTCCTCTTATAGCCTTGCATTCATAACGCACAGCACAATACTGAAGAGCAGTGCAGGATCCATACTTTCTGACAGAGATGGCAGGCTCACAACTTACCAAGGCAGTTGAAAAGTGTCTGGAAACCTAACAGAATGCTCATGGAATGATGGAATTGAAAAACGCTGAACTTTCCCCCTGAGGCATTGCAAACCCTTCCCAAAACACCCTGTGGCCAGTTGCACAGTGGGATAGCTACCCATGATGCACTGCTCTCTGTGTTGATGCAAGAGCTGCTACTGTGGATGTGCTCACGACACAAGGAGTGTAGTGTGGACATGCAACAGTGGTTTAATTGCAGTGGTGGCTGTAACTTAAGTTGACTTAACTTTGTAGTGTAGACATAGCCTTCGAAACAACACGTTTGAAATTAGATTCTTTTGTCACCTGGCTGTCAAGATGAAGCTTTAAGATTCTGGCTTTCCTCCTTGTGACAGTTCATGACCCCCAAAACACCATCATAAGGAATTCAGGAGCATGCTTTTAAAAAAGACTATTTTGCTATCTTTGAGTGCTGCAGCAGAAAGGCAGAGCCAAAAACTCAATATTTGTCCAAAAGCTTTGCTGTTCTTCTGTCAGTATTAATGGTAACAGGAAAGAAATCGCTGAAGGTCTGACTGAACTAAGATTAGACATTTTAAAACCCTTGTGTGGACAGGGCAAGTTGTGTTTTAACATGTTAGCCGGTCATTGGGAACACTAGGTTCCCCCTTGGGTTCATATTGATCAGTGTTAACAAAAACATGCAGTGGCGGCAGGTTTGTATAATTTTTGGTGGTGCCCAGAACGAGTTCAAGTCCCGCCCCATCCACGACACACCTGCTTTGTAAGCTGATGTATATTTTCTAAAATAATGTAAAAATGGACTGAAAACAGTAAGCGTTTAACAGTTTCCCTATATTGCACAATATCACTATCGTAAGAACAATTTATTTAACTAAGAATATCAACTTTATTCATACTCTTTTGAATATGGAAACAACCAAGCACTCTGGGATCAAGAATCCTCAAAATCAAAAAGCTCTGTCTAATTCACTATTGTACTCCAACCACGTAAATCTTGATAGCCAAGACTGAGGAAAACTCCTTTGCTTATCTTTTTGATTTGGTGCATCTTTGTTTTGTATAACTTCAGTTTGCAAGCTGGGTGTTGAATTCAGGCCATCACTTGATGAATTACCCTTTTGTTCTTTTTCTCTGGGTAACTTTATTAAGTTATTTATCCATCGTTGATTATTATTAAACAAAATTAATGGGGTGGGGCCGAGGGGTTTGGGGTGTGGGAAGGGCTCGGGGCTAGGGCAGAGGGTTGAGGTGTGGGTGTGAGGGCTGCGGGGTGGGGCTGAGGATGAGGGGTTCACAGTGCAGGAGGGGGCTCAGGGCCGGGGCAGAGGGTTGGGGTCAGGGGGGTTAGAGCTCTGGCTGGGGGTGCAGGCTCTGGGGTGGGGCTGAGTGGGGGATGAGGAGTTCAAACTTTGGGGTGCAGCAGGGAGGCTGCCCCAGGGCTGAGGCCAGAAAGGACTTCCCCCAGACCCCTCTCTGCCTGCAGCAGCAATCTTCATTGGAGGGACTCCCCTCTGCTCCCCCTCTCCTCAGCACAATACTCACCCAAGCCCCAGGCTGCTGCTCAGGAGGTCCAGACAGGATAAACCCCCTCAGAGGTGTCTGCTGGGCGGGATGGCTGCTATGCTGCTGAGCCTCCTCACCTCCTCCCTCCACAGGTGCAGCAGCCAGCCTGCTGCCAGCGCCACTCCCTTAGCCGGCAGTGGCCGGCGAAGGAGTGCAGCGTGGAGCTGCAGGGGGCAGCCACCCGGTGCCCAAGGTGCAAGTGAGGCAGGGACGCTCGGGGGAGGTGTGTGGGGTAGCAGGTGGGGCCAGGGGAGAGACCCGGTCATGAACATTGTTGGAACCGGGCCCCCAGGGGCCTGAATTTGCTGGATCACGGGCACCACGGGCCCATACGACTCGCCGCCCCTGAAAACATGGTCGTTCATATGACTTGAACACACTTTTTATCTCACGCTAAAGAAACCTAGAAAGGAGATTGAAAAATAAATTGAATCAGACAGAAGAGAAAGGAACGAAAACAGCAAAATGCAGGAAAGCTCCATAAAGGAAAAATAATGGAGAATTTTGGCAGGGAAAGTCCACAGCCAAAAATGTATATGTAAGAATTTCCAAAATCAACAAGCAGAACATGTTGGGGGGACTGATAAGTTACTTTCACTTTAAAATATGACACCTTTACTGAATGTCTCAGAGCAGAAAAAACCCTGTTCCTCTTTACTGGGAATAAGACACCTTTGTAATGACCCAGCAAAGTCTTAGCCTGCTTTACAGGGTTTCTTGAAAAAACCTTGCCCTTGCTGCTCCATGCCATGATTGGGCAAAAGGGCAGCTGCCACTTAAGTCTCTGGTGACAGTGGGGCCTTCCATCCACCATCCTTTGGGATGCTGCAGGTTGTCTCAAGATATTGGTTGCTAAGCTGCTTCTCTTCAAAAGCAGTCACTGAAGCGTAACAGAAATGGGGACTGTTTTGCTCCTCCCAATGACGTGTACAGAGCTTGACACAAGGTACTAGATCCTGAAGGCAGAAACGAATATAAACAGTTTTAGGAAAGAATGTGGAAGAAAGTAATAAAAGCAAAAGGGAATATTGATATCGTTTAGGAAAACAAATAGAACTCATATAGTTATAGGAAAGAACAGGAGTTAGTGCAATGCTTTTCAGTGAGAAAGCACAATGTGAAACAATTCTGACTTTATATATAGGGGAGCTTATTTTCTACACATTGTAGCAGTGCACCCACACTCAACAAGGACAGCAGCTGGAAATGAAATCCTTGTGAAGAAGCTTTCCGGTGCTAGCTTCTGATTCTGGCCACTCAAAGAAATTACGTATGCCAGTGGCAATATTTGCATTACCCTAGGGCATGTCTACGCTTCAATACAGTACGTGTAGCTTGCCCAGGTCAGCTGACTTGGGATTGTGGGGCTTTGGCTGCAGGGCTATATAATTGCAGTGTAGAAATCTGGGCTTGGGCTGGAGACTGGACTCTGAGACCCTTCCTCTTTGTGGTGTCCCAGAACCTGGGCTCCAGCGAAGCCCAAATGTCTACACTTCAATTTTATAGCCCCGCAGCCTGAGCCCTGTGAGCCTGAGTCAGCTGACACAGGATGTTTTATTGCAGTGTAGCTATACCCCCAGAGAAGGTATTGCCACAAGGGATACACTATGCACATTGCTGGCAGTAAAAGCCATTTCTGGGTCTATAGAGAATGTCTCAGAATGCAGGGCTATAGGATCAGACCTAATCAATTTACCTACCTTGGAACTGACAGCTCACTAACCTGACAAAACCTTGATGAAGAGCATGTAGGGTTAGGATACGAGCAAATAATATAAAGTGAAAACTAATAATAGGGTAAATCTACATAAAAATCACAGGCCAAAATCTCAGCGAGTATAGATCAGCATAACATCATAGAAGAAACCAGAATCACTGAAGTCAGTGGAACTATGCCAGTTTATACCAGCTGAGATTCTAGCCTCACAAGGCAGGGGTTTAGACCAGATAAAGAAAAAAAACAGGAATGATAGAATAGTGAAGCATAATTCTTCATCTGGGGCAGAGGGGAGTGGGAGGGAGAAAAACCTACTTACAACGTGCTTTGTATGGTTTCATGTCATCATCATCATCAGTCTGTGGCAAAGAATTGGAGGGTGTGTGTAGAGCTGGAGTCTACAAAAGGTGAAGCTGTCCTGGTGTATGAGAAATCTGAGAATGAGCAAGTGGCAATGTGCAACGGATCAAATGGGATATGATGATAGCAAATTACTAATATAACAAGGACTGTGTGTAATAAATTGTTTTACTGTGATAACTTGATTTTTCTGAAACAAAAGAGATGCACTCTTCTACGTCATTGCTGAAGTGTAAAAAGTATCTTATCTGGGGCTTCAGATTATAACAAATATTTCTCAAACCATAAGGTCAATATTTTCACCTTTTGGATTTAGATTAATCTAAGCCAAATACTATTTGGGTATCTTATCTGCTTACATTTGGGGAGTTTAAAACGAAGTTCCAAAGAAAATTAATGGGCCAGATTCTAAGCTGCATTGAACATAGGACTGGAAGGGACCTCCTAAGTCATCAAGCCTAGTCTCCTGCTATCACAGGCTACTATGTTTTATAATCCCTTTAATAAATGTATGAAGTTCAGTCTTAAAACCAGTTAGATTTCCTGCCTCCACTTTTCCTATTGGTAGGCTGTTCCAGAACTTAATGGAGCTGAGCTCAGAGCAGACTGGATGGGTGGGAGACAAAGGTGGATTTAAGACCTCTTTACTTCCCTCTCTCCACCACTCCTGGGGCTAGCGGCTACTAGCTGGGGGTGTAGGGGCTGGCAACCAGTTTCAATGACTGGAAATTTCAGGGGCACAAGGATGCCCAGACCTTGCCCTCTTCCCCTGCCTACACTTTACGTTTGGGTAAGGAAGTAAGATTGAAGTAAGAGAAATTCCCTATTGGCTAGATCCTCCAATGTTGTGCCAGCAGATCAGTGCAATGTGGCTAAGCCAAGATCTCTCATTTGATAACTGAAGTCTTCAGGATCATCAATCCTAACTCTGCTCCACGAGGGAGTAGTGATATTAGAACCTGTGGGCAAAGGTCCACCTAAGGAAGAAAACTTGTTTACTGGTACACGTTCCAGCTAGAAGGATGAACAAGTTCTCCAGTAGCTTCCTCAACTCAATATTTATTATACAAACCAAGTTGTCAGTTATATGTCACCGATAAAGAAGGCTGACAGTAACAGAGTTTGCCCATATGGAGAAGCAGTATATGTGTGTGTATATGCCAGTTCCTTCCTGCCAACATATTTAATCATTTGTATGCAACACTATGCCAAACATTAACAATGTAATGGTGTAAAGTGCATATGGAAATAAACTGACTGATTAAACCCATTTTTATTTTCTCATTCATTAGGGAGTTATGATGGGACAGAACGTGAAATGGACCTGAATAAGGATTACAGAAAAGCAAGAGCTGAGTTAATCCAATATCTCCATTTGTTATGGACTATTTCTGTATCACTCTTGTTTCCTGGTAATAATACTTTGCATTTCCACAGTGTTGTTTATCTGGAGATTTCAAAGTGCATTTACAAACATTCAGTAAATAGGTAAGAATTCTTATATCCATTTTTACAGAAGGGGAAACTGCAGTAAAGGCAAGTGTAGGTACCAACCTTTGAACATATTGGCTTTAAGTTGGGCCCTGCCTACATTAGAAACATTTACACGAGGAAAATTACATTACTGGTGCAACACCCTAATAAAGATGCACTATACCAGTGTAAAACAGGATTTACACCAGTGCAGTTTACTTCAATGCACTTCTTTAGTTAGTTTAGTACTGACACTGTGTTCAGCCCTGTATGGTACACAAAAATTAAGGCAGTCCCTGACTTGACTTTCCCCTTCTGTGCTGAATCACTCAACCGGTTCTCACCATTTCACCCTATCCTATAGCTGCAGTGTCCTTTAGGTATCTATTCCATAGTTCCCAGCACCAGTTCCAGTAGTGCATTGTAGGAGAATTCACAAGACCTCTGTTGCACTGTGGTACAATAGCATGAGGAACTTGCACTAAAATAACTGTGGCTGATCAGCTGAGGCACAAATGGTATTCAGTCCTGCTGAAGCACTGTCCACTCCAAATGGTATTTAGCTACCCATAAAACTGCTTGGAGCACTTTTGTGTGTGGATGAAAAATGTTTTATATACAATTAGGTGGAAGAAAATATCACATAGCATAGTACATTTCTCTAGTATATTCAAGGCCCTACTCATCCACTCTTTCCTCTTATTGTGTCACCCTCTGCCAATGTCACCCTCATCTGGTGATTTGATAGCATCTCACACAAGCATCTCTATGCCCTCTTCAATACAGCGCCTTATGCATCGAACACCTTCTCTGAACTAATCCATCAAACTATTGCACTCCTCTCAAGACCCACCTCTACTGCATAGCAATTAAGAGTGGCTTTGGGGCAGACAGAGATAATTATAAATAAAATATGTGCCAACTAACAGAAACATTCAGTTGTATGTATTTGATCATATCCCTCTTGTCCCACCTTTCAAGTCTCCTGCATTGGGGGTAGGGACCAGAATTTCATGTTTTTGTACAGTATGTGCGACTTTGATCCAGACTGGGGACTCTGGCCACGAATGTGAAATACATGTTAAATAATAATAATAAATAACTGTAAGTCTGTCCCTGTGTTCATGAATGAGATGTCACACACCAGTAGCTGCCTGCAAAGTGCAACTCATGCTGTTGAATCTATTTGAGCAATCTGTTGGATGTCTACATTTGCATAATGTTTATAACCTTGACTTGGTGTTGGGTTCATTAGTCCTTAAATACAAGTAAGGTGGTGTGGGTTTTTGGGTTTTTTTTTCCAGCCAAACTGTTCGCTCAGTAGTCCACTGTTATTGGAGTTTAGTTGATTTGCGTTTTGGTGGAGAATTGTGTCATGCAAATCAGGATTGCTATCAAAGTTTATCTTACACTAGATACTTATCTTAATGTACCTTAGTTTCATTAGAAAAGTTTTCAGAGGTAGAAATCATTTAAGAGTACATATTAAGGGTTAATAATAAATGCATGGGTTTACAGACCTTTGACTGAACACAGGGATGAACCTTTTACTACTATTAAATGTATGAACTGAAAATAAGATGTAATCAGCTTATGTATTGGATCAATTCATTCTCTATGAAAATTTGGCATTGCACAGATACAACCCACAATGACTTTCGTCACAGAAACGTATGGGAACATCTTTATGGGCAAACAGCAAACATTTTTTTCAAGAAGAAAAGAATAAAAACACCCTCCCCAAAACCTGGTTATAATGGGAATAATCTTAGCCAAGGATATTTCTCTGAGAATTAATAACCAACTGGGGTTAACGGTCATTGGCTTCACCTTAGGCCCTCAATTAATCCTTGAACCTCAACTGTTACTACTTAATTGACTTAGTTTCATTTCATTTTAACATTTCAAAGTGATCTCCCTAGAATCACACTGACAGAGTAACATGGTCTCTGTAGATGTGCACTGACATGGTTTCAATATTGTTATATTGTCTCCATACACTTGCATTGACATTTCATTTTGTTTTGACATCACAATGCCACATCCATGGATCTGTGCAGATGACATGAGATTGTTCAGATTAGGGTAAAGCCAGTCCAAAAGAGTGGGAAACTAGTATTTTATAGAATGCAAACAAATTACAGCACGAGCTCACTTAAATGCTATTAAAAACTAGATTGATTAATATAGTCAATTTGAACAGCATTTCAGTGTACTTTAAACAAAAAATCATAACTAAACTATCTCAAAAAATAAAAATAATCCACATCACTTTCCTAAACCTGTCTCTTCACTTAGATCAACTGCAACTATTGAGACACGGTTAAGAGGCAAGTGGCCTGAGAACTATACTAGTTAATTTATTAAAGAAATGAAAATTGATATTACATTTCATGTTTATTATAGGCTGCAAATAAATTATGTATATCTCAGGCATTCCCAATAATTAGTATCAAAACAATGAACTGAGTACTGTACGATGCAATTCCAAATCAAGATAAAATTCTTTGTATAAACTGAAATAGTTAAGCCAACAATGTGAGGTTTTTCCTATAATGTGGAAAAGTTTAGAGAGGCCTTTTGAAGTGCTTTGATCAAGCTCTAAAATAATTTTAGTGGATTACTATTGTACTAAAATGATAATTTATAGTAGCTGACCTAAGCTGCTCTTTGTATAACAGCCATACATGAAACAATAGCAGGAAAGTGAAAAACACAAGGGGAACTAAAGTTGCTCTGTTTATTATTTAGCTCATAATTACATCTTCCTTATTTAATCTTTTGAATCCTGGCATGTTCTTAATAATACAGGTTCAAATAATATTTACTACACACAAGAGGGTTAGTTTTGAGTAACACATTTAGACTATCCAAACTTTGTGTAACTTGTGGTGACCTTTCCCTAACCTAAGCAAGGTCTATTTTATACAGATTGTACTAGATAGACAGTTCCTCTATAAATGGTAAAGTTGCCGCCAAGCTCCCATTGTTAGCCATTTACTTCATTTTTCAGCAAGGCATACTTTTAATTCCTATCACCCAGCTGTAAGGAGCCTTCTTTAGTTTTCTTCTCTTGTCAACTTAACATAACGGGTTTCTCTTAGCAGACTGGAAAACCCACTGTAAGCGGCACTCTGCAGTTTAGATAAACAAACTAGGAATAGTGCTTTTTTAAATTCTTGTAGGCAACCTGCTATTGTAATTCACAACATTTGATCAGCATTCATAGTAACAAACATGTTTGTTATCTGTTCTCCAAAATAACAATGGTGCAATTCTTCAGCACCTAGCTTGAGTAACACTTACTAGCTTCTGACATTGCTGGGCCAGAGTCTCTCCTCCAGTACTGTCCCCCTTTTTAAAAAGGGACCAGGGTCTAATTGCAGATGACCTATTGAGAATTACTCCAACAGGGTTGTTATTTCAGCTGGCATAAAGTTTGCAGAACCAGCTCCTATGCCAACCATTTATTAAAGGAGAAAAGGGCAGTTAGAGGGGCAGAGAAGAGTTGGGCTCAATTCTGTCAATTCTCAGCAGGCATATGGTTTTCTAGGAACCATAGCCAACACTGCTTATTTAGAGCAGTCTCTATGCTGCCAAAACAGCTGAAGCTTGAGAATCAGGTCACTGTAACTGACCCTTGGATGGTCTTTGGTTCTGCGCTGAGCAAAGTGTTCTCAAGCTGAGTAAAGACTGCAGAATCATCTTTTCATTTTTAATAGCTGAAATCTTAATTTTGACCACACATATTTTCTCACAGCCAAGACAGCTGTATGGAAGAAAGTTTGTGTTGAAAACTAAGACCCATTATATAAGTATAGGATTTACCATACTGGATCATGCTATTGTTCCATCGACTCCATCATCAGCACCTGGAAGTGATCTATATGTGACACTTCAGAGGGAGTTAAAACCTCACCCACTGCACTCGACTAGCTAGGGAATGCTATACATGGAGATCTGGGTCATTTCCACCAAAATTAAAATATAATTATGAAACATTCTGCATTATATGGTAGTTTGGCCTGAGTGCACACTGGATATTAAATAAAGATAGCATTTTTCAGCCACAGAACTTTCATCAGAAGCCATCTGTAAAGACAAAAGTAATGAGTAGAGAAAGGGGTATTCAAATGGGAAAAGGACTAATGAGAGGCTTTTGGCCCACAAATAAGAACTGGCTATACAATATGGAAAACAAAGAAGGAAGGATGAAAAAGGATATGGAAAGAACTATGAAGTGCCTTGTTAAATAAGAAGAGATGGCAAATCAATTACACAAAGAGGTGTACAGAGAGGGCAAGGTAAGGGAATTAAGAAGTAGCAAGAGTAAGTAAATACAATAAAACAAGAAACAAAGTATTAATTCACTATGCATATACTTGAAGTGAAATAGTGACAAGGTATCAACAGGTTTAAAATATATGCACCTGTCTGTTCACCTTTCCATTTAGACCAGATTTTTTACTATTTACCCCAAGCTTTTTGGTTTTGAGCTGGCTTTAGAGGAACTATTATTTATCCCTAGAATGCAGGAAAGATAATTAGTTTGTTCTGTTTAACCCAGACTCTGTCATTTTCAGCGTGACCTGTATGCCTATGTGCCATTCCTGCTGGACCAGGAAATTTTACTTCCATATTGAACTCATTGCACACAATCGTATCAATTTCTAAGGCTTGGAGCAGGCAGTATTACAGCGTTTATAAGAGCAGATGCTTGGTAAGTCTATATATGCCAGTGAGACCATCATTCAGTTTTATGCACACTTCTGTTTTCTGGCTTGGCATAATTCATTAGCACCACTGCAGAATACTCCATAAAATTGGATTTGGCTGGAATGCTAAGGTTCTAATGACTATAGCATTGTAAAAAAAGCAGTAGTTTCTCCTTTTTATTCTTAGAGCTGATAAACTGAGAAAATACACAAAGAACATTTACAACATATAAGTAGGAATAACAATGCGGTTTTATTTTTTTAATGTTTTGTACTTACCATTTAAAATAGTGGCACACAGTATAATAATGTTTGTGATAGCAAGGCCTGCTAGGAGAGCACATGCAATTGGAATTAGAGTACATACATTTTTACTGCTTATTTCATCAGCATTTGAATACACAGATTTGAAGAGGGTCAATATATAAAGGAATGGTCAAAGCTCTGATTAAGGACACCAATATTGCCTTTCAAGCCGTTATACTGCAGCATCAGGTAGGGGAAAAATAAACAAATACTGTACAAGCATAACCTTATTTTTATTTGTGCACCCTCAACATTGTTATATTTGTTTTTATATTGAACAAATTAAAGATTCAATGAGGGCTGAACAGAATTTTCAACATCTGTGTAGATAAATGTAATTTATTCAAAAAGAGAAAGTAGCACAGGGCATCTTGTAAAGACTGTTTGAAATGATTTCATACAACACAATGCACAGACATTAGCTAAAATAGATTCAGTTTTGTCCTTAAAACCTACTTCATGTAGGCAGTTATTGCTTTGAGTTTCTAATGGAACAATGGTTGATTATTACTTTCTTTTTTTCTATTCTTGATTTTACACATGCTACTAATCTAAACCAGAGTTATAAGTCCCAGGGACAGTTGCACCCTAAATGTTGCTTCTGTGTAGCCTTAGGGAGGTACACTCTCCAATTGCTTTTGCCTATCTTTATGTGCAGACTCATAAAGCCTATCAGTTAAAAATAAAGTAAGTGTAATAGTTGAAACATAAATGAGTTACAAGTGTTTGGAAAAAAAAAGGATTTATTGAAAATTGGTATTTCTAAAGTAACATTCAGAAACAGTAACATAATCTTTGCCATGTAGGTAACTCATGGTATTGTGGCAACTCTAGTGTACTCTTGCCTGTACAGCAAAGGATGTATCAATACTATTAAAGCTATTTTTTCCTAGAGGAAAAAAAAAAAAGAAGGGATTTCTAAATTGGCCATATAAACAAAATTCATGCTAAAACTTGGCACAAAGTTCAGTATAAAAGTGAGATTTGAAAGTTTGTTTTAAAATAAGCTGTGTGGTTGTTTTAAAGTTAAAAGTGTTTCATACACTTTCTTTGCATCTCTTACTTTGGATTGAAAATTTGTGCACAATTTCAAAATATTACAGACCTCAAACAGCTTCTCTGTTGAGATTCTGAGAGCTTCTGTTACTTAAGAGAAGCTGAGTATGCAACTCAACTTCCTATTCCGAGAGGAATTTCCCTTTGGGAGTGGTAGTTTTATGAGACTTCTTATCAAATCCCCTTCCCAAGATGGAGTCTATAGCTTTGTCAGGCTCTTGCGATTGGTTAGAGAAGAAATGTTCAGCATTTGTGGTGTTTCTATCAGCTTTCTGAAAAATTTTGTTTTTCCCTGGCTGACTGTTAGGAAGGAAAGAGTCTTAAAAAGGCTACCAGCCCAAAGAGATGTCTTGTCTGACCATCTCTTAGCTGTGAGAGCAGAAGTTAGGCTGAACACTACCCCTCTTTCCTGTGGCGATGAGTGTAAAAAGAAGATGAGAAAGGAGCCCTCACAATTTCTATAATGGTGGAAGCCCACCACCATCTCTAGACACTTCCAGCCTTGGCAGTTCCATCAGGAAGAAGAGAATAGGAAACAATAGCACTCAGGAGATGGTCTGCTTATTTAGATGAATTCCCCATCCAACAAATCCAGTAGGAAGCAGTGTTTACCTTTTGGTTCTCTCCTTGCACACCAGGCTGATACTCTCAGAATACATCAACCAGGTACAAAGTTTCATACATGATCTTTTTGGATTTCACGTGCCGGAAAATTGCACATCATGAGGCCTATACAGATCTACTCAAATTATTTGCTTAAAATCAACCAAGGAAAAGATCCATCAGTAGAGATTTCTAGGATATGCTGAAACTGCTGAAAGAGGACAATGTGCTTTATCAATTATTTTGAATACTTTTTAAAGTACACATTAATATTCACCACACATTTTCCCAAATATATATATATACACACAAGATAAATGCTGACTTTTTTTAAGGACAAATATTTTTAAAAAATTGAATGTCAGATTCTTTTGTTTTTAAGAAAACATATACAAATGAGGAAATTCATACACCAATCATTATATTAGAATAATAGTAGCTGTCTGGCATAACGCTACAAAAGTCAGGAAATTCAGAGTGCAAACAAGGCATTAAAGATGATGTGATCATCTTTTACTATATGAATTGCACCAAGTGACACAATGTGAGTGTTAAGTAGGGAGTTTCAGCCTTAACCAAATTTCCTGGCTTGTGTGTGTGTTTGAGCCAGATCTTTAATATTTAACAAAGTTATGTGAGAGAAAACAGAAAGCACTTTCTTTAAGATGACTCCATAACACAGGGAGGAGAATGGAAAGTCACACCTTTCAGCCTCCACATTTTTTCTTTTGTTTAGTATGTAAGGAGAAGCCATCCGGAAGGAAGAAAGATTATGACTATCTATAAACTAACTGTTTGACAGAGACAGAACTGCTGATAATGAGTGGGTTGTGTCTGTAGTTTTTGGCTGCTCACAACAGCAGAGGGCTGAGGCAAAACAGAAACTCTTGATATGTTTGTCTAAAGAGGTAGTAGTGTGATCACAGGCAGCAGGAGTTCAGCTGAAGTTCAGGGCAGATGTTGCCAGTAGTTTACAGTGCAGGAAAGTAAAATTGCTTCCGGATTCACCTCTTCCTCCCAATTTCTCTTCCAACATCAGTGTTGAGCCGTGCTGTGTCGCAGAGTTACAATATCAGTAGGAAAGCAGTCTTTTAGCAGGATACCACGTTCACGATGGCAGTCCAACTCCTCAATAAATCCATACCAATAGATGACTAATCCAGGACCAAATCTATTCATAATAAGAAGAATATAACATAAAATCACATATACAGAAGAAAAAAAGAGTCCACAATTCCAGGCCAATGAGTAATTCACATGCATTGTTGATTTTATTCTAAAATTGGAGTTGACCTCCATTTAATATTCAAGATTTTCATTTAATCAGGGTAGAATTGTTTTACATTTAAGTAATATCTGATTCCATGAATAAAAATGCTATTTAGAGTCTTACAGCAAACTGAAATATTTGTTTAGTTCACACTTTTACCATCGTGAACATATAACTAACCAGCCATAAGAACAGACCCCTACGTGCCTGTGTAATAACATTTAATAACTGTGTGAGAGACATACAGAAGCCTCTCTTCCCTTGCTCTCCATTTATTTTAGATTTGGACATTTAAGCATTAAAAATATATGGGTTTACATAAAACCTCAGATGATGTGAATCTCAGTACAGTAAAGATCAACAATGATTGAAAATATAATCTTTACAATGAGTAAGTAACTGTTAAGGCAAAGCACAGTCCATAGAAAGTTTATACTGCAATGTCTCTAAAACGTGCCTCAGGAATTCCTCAGATATTACTAACATTGACTGATCCCCACTAGGCACTCTCAGGAAGTAGCCCCATGGACTATTTTACCCATCAGGAAGTTCAGACCTTGAGGCTGGGTTCATAAAGAAGTAATCACTATCAATCATTGTGTACAGCGATATGTTTTGCACATCAGTTTCACGTTTTTCCTACTGAGAGCACTTAATTAAAGGGCAGCACTACTTTTGGTGTAGTGTTGCAGGAATTTTACAGTGAAATCATAAATTATGAACGTTGGGTTAGTAAAAGGATGTCTAAAAACAGAACCACTTTCTGTAGTCTTACATTACAGCAGTCTGTACAATGTTAGGCCAAAAAGCTTTTTCTTTCTGTGATTTATTATATGTTATAGTGAATTTGCCAAAAACGACAGTGGAGGATGAGCTATTAGATACTGTATGTACAAGAAAACATTCATAGAATATCATTTAATGGTTTATACACAGAACTGTGCTCAGTACTCACACCAATATGGTAGCCAATTTTTGTTGATGTTTAATTATAATAAAAGTGTGTCGGGGGATGCACAATAACTGAAAAGTCCACTTAGTAGACAATAGAAGCTCTCAAAACAGTGGGTAGTGCCAGACTGGCTTCATTAGGGTGGTTTCTTTCCAACACTGAACTGAGGAAAATTATTTGATGTGCTCATGTAATGGAACAAACATAAAAGGAAGCAACTCTGTAGATTCCCCCTGCAGTTTCAATTGGGTATTGTGTGCTACTTTCCAAAACTGTTGTGTAGTGTTGTTAAGCACCGTTTTATGGCTGCTACTTTCCACCCCAGAGGCGGGTGCATTTCAGTTGCAGAGGAAGCATTCTTCGTACATAGCTTGCATATCAGTTTGGAAAGCTCTGTGATTTTTCAGATGGAAATGCAAGAAGTTATTACTGTTACAGATTTAGCCATACTAATATAGACAGAAAGTGAAGTTTCTTTAGAAATGTATTATACGTCAGATTGTGGCTGGAGTGGAAGAGCATCGCACCCTTCTTCCAGCAGTTGCACTCTATAGATGGCCAGCAACATTTGCTGTCCCTGTGCTCTCTGGAAGATAAGCCTTGCTTTTGGCTAGTGCTCTCTGAGGTGCATGCAGGGCAACAGCCTGCTGTTCCTCACTGTATCAACAAACACAGCTGGCCCAGCCACAGGGGGGAGCAAATTGGTCAGTGTGCTGAGAGACACTGCTGCCTGGTGCTCCCATTAGGGTAGTGAAGCTTCATGCTGTCTCCAATGTAAGGCATTGATTCACTGCCACAATCTGGCCCTAATATTTTTACAGAGAAGTGTGTTCAAACCAATCACTTCAAAGGAATATGTAACTGGGCAGGAAGTAAGTATTCTACCTGAAAGATTTTAAAAACAAACCAGACCAAAAACACATACACCCATAAAGAGAATGCATTGTGCATTTTTAATGGACTGTTTTATGCAAGTCAGAGGCTATGAAACATACATACACGTGGTATTTGTTCATTACTAGAACGTTTGCCAGGTAAAAAAACCCAGTGCTAATGAGCAGCTGCTCTTCCCTAGTGCTTAAGGAAACTTGACTTGTTTCACTCTGCACAATTATCTGAAAACTCATGTGGTAAAAGGCACGTGTCACTGCATATAAACTGTAATTTGTATTTGAAATTACAATTATTCATTAAAATAGATACTTTCAAGACCACTCAAAAGGGATTGTAAAGCAGTTTTTATTGAACTGTCAGTGTCACAAATTTCAGAGGGGTAGCCGTGTTAGTCTGTATCAGCAAAAACAACAAGGAGTCCTTGTGGCACCTTAGAGACTAACAAATTTATTTGGGCATAAGCTTTCATGGGCTAAAACCCACTTCATCAGATGCATGGAGTAGAAAATACAGTAGGGAGGTATAAATACACAGCATATGAAAAGATGGGAATTGCCTTACCAAATGGGGGGATCGGTGCTAACGAGCCAATTCAGTTAAGGTGGAAGTGGGCTATTCTCAACAATTGACAAGAAGAGGTGGAAATAACTTTTGTAGTGCTAATGAGGCCAGTGTAATCAAGGTGACCCATTTCAAACAATTGACAAGAAGGTGCAAGTGTCAGCAGGGGAAAATTAGTTTTTGTAGTGACCCATCCACTTCCAGTCTTTATTCAGGCCTAATTTGATGGTGTCCAGTTTGCAAATTAATTCCAGTTCTGCAGTTTCTTGTTGAAGTCTGTTTCGGAAGTTTTTTTGTTGAAGAATTGCCACTTTTAAGTCTGTTATTGAGTGTCTAGGGAGATTGAAGTGTTCTCCTACTGGTTTTTGAATGTTGATGTCAGATTTGTGTCCATTTATTCTTTTGTGTAGAGACTGTCCAGTTTGGCCAATGTACATGGCAGAGAGGCATTGCTGGTACATGATGGCATATATCACATTGGTAGATGTGCAGGTGAATGAGCCCCTGATGGTGTGGCTGATGTGGTTAGGGCCTATGATGGTGTCCCTTGAATAGATATGTGGACAGAATTGGGACTGGGGTTTGTTGCAGGGTTTGGTTCCAAACCCATCTGGTTCCAAACCCTGCAACAAGCCCACAAAAGCTTGTGCCCAAATAAATTTGTTAGTCTGTAAGGTGCCACAAGGACTCCTCGTTGTTAGTGCCACAAATGACACTTTTCATTATATTGGCTGCAACTAGCAACAGGTTCAGAAATGCCAATTCTGATGAAAAACTTTATTTTTAAGGGTGTCCAGTGAGTCAATTGCAGGTTCCTGGCTTTAGTTAATCAGTGAAATTATTTCCTCAATCCTGTATTAGACCTTTATTCGCTAACTAGTCCTGCTCATGCTATATCTTTTCATAATATTGGTATAAACCCTTATATTATGACTGTGTATCAGAGATAGCATATGTATGATCAGATACAAGCCATACTTTATTAAAAAATTACTTAAGTGGAGCACTTAAAACCAAATTTAACCTGTTGGCACAGTAAGCATTTGCCACTGACTATGAGGAGCTCCTGCTGCTAAGAGCTAATTTCTCTTTCATTAACACACAGAGCTGGCAAATCTCAAACAATGCCAATGGTTAATTACAGTTGCCTTAATTTGAAAAGACATTTAACCTTTTTTATGGAGGGGATGGGGCATGGAAGTGCAAGCAAGGAGCAATTTTTTTAATTTGACTCCTTCCGAAGTTGTACATGTGACACTGTGGAGAATGAAACGCAACACTGCAAATTAAAGAGTCAGGCTAAAAATTTATTTTTAGATTAATACCATTTAATACATTGGAGACTAACCTTCCTTGCAGGGCCAATGCTCACAACTTTGGTTTACAAAGGAGAACTAGTTTAAATGACAGAGAGCTTGCTCTGCATGCCACAGCCAATTCTGAGAAAAATCTTCAGAATACAAAGCAAAAGATGGTTTTACAGTCACTGTACAGGACTCCATCAGGAATACTTAATGCAATACAGGTCACTATACCACAGGAAGGATATTAATTTTTTGAGAAGGTACAGCTCAGGGCAACAAAGATGACATCACCTCTTAAGGAACTAGGCGCAGAATCCTACAGACTTTGCTTTTACCCAATAGAACCGGGTAAACCTCCAGTTTTGGTTAACTCCTGTGAATCTTCTCTTCAGTTTTGTTTCACAGTAGTACACACCCTATAAATTCCAAGTGCAAGCTAACCCCAAAACTCAACATGAAACTAGTTTTGCCTGTTTTTATGAAGCTCAATTTTTTTTAAACAAATATTTGCTGACTTTTCAAACTTGAAAGGAAACAGAAAAAACAGCTGAGTTTTAGCTAGTTGGGGTTTTTGTTACAAACATTTTGAATAGCTCCACATAGAAGAAAACTCAGTGGCAAGACTATTTCATATGAAGGTATTAAACATATTAAATATGCTATCAGAGAGTGGGCCTCATTGAGGCCTTTTGAACACACAGATGAATTAGTTTATCTTAAATCAGTTTTTAAACAGATAGTTAGCCTAGTGTAAAACCCTCTGTATACACTCCTATTTCAGTTTGAGAGTGACTTAAGTGGTTTGGCTTAAACTGATTCCTAATTAATGTAAGCTAAATAAGCCAGATTTATATTGATTTGAGAGTGTCCACACAGCCTTTTTCACTGTTTTAACTAAATCGATTATAAAATAAACCTTTAGTTAAACCAATGCAGCTTTCTTTGCATGTCAACAAGCCCTGAGACTCTGAGCTTTGCTCCTAAGAAGGAGGGATTTCACAGGGGTATGGTGAAAAACTAGGAAGGTGGAATTCTGGGAGCAGTGGGGGAAGCAGAAGGCATAGTAAGCCAGATGGTTTCTTCCATTTCCTAAAAATCATTTATGATCTTTTATTGAAATTTTACATGCACAAATCCTCATTTTAACTCAAGAAATCACATAAAAATCAGCAAAATGTGAATCAGGCTTTAACTTGCCCTTCTGCAGTACCACTTTTGTCCTAGAAAGGAAAAAGACATATTTATTTATCAAAGTGGTTGAGTGGATCATCACACATTCACTTAAAGACAAACTGTTCTCTAGTAATTGCCTTTTATTCTGGAATGTCTGTGTGAGGTCCATGCTAGCTTCTAATGATGTGCCCAGACATGTGAGCTTTGGTAATTGTGTCTTTCACCATCAAAAAGCCTTGAATGTGGTTTTATGAAAAATGCGTTTTCAACACACAGCTCAATACTGAGCAGAAATGTAAAACAGCTTCCAATTGTTTTTAATAACTTTCACTTTATTTATTTATTTAGTCTTAGTTTATTTGTTGTAGATGGGCTGCATACTACATGTATCCCCAAATAGTAATGTAAATAATTTCTCATTCTGAGAAGCTCTCCTAGTGAAATGTGAGTGTATGTATGTTTATATCTAATGTACATGTGCATTTATGCATTTGTCTGACAGTGTACAATTAGAATGACATCAAGGCCAATTGCACTTCATAATTTATTTCCTATAAAAGTAAATTATAATAAATAAAAAATTTTAAAGACAATTTTAATATAGTTCTTTAAAAGCATTGGATTAATATCCATATCTATATATCTCATGTGCAGTGATGCCTAAAACTTACATCTCTTGTATTCTTATTATTGGAAGGAATTTTGGTGTGGACCGAGAGTATTCTGATAGACCAACAACTGCAGGCCAGATTCTCAGCTGGTATAAACTGGCATAGCTCCACTTGACTTTCCTACAGGTAGCCCTATTTACACCTGCTGAGATCTGGCCTTGCATGTCTTGGCAGGGATTTAATTTCCATTGCACAAGGATTGATTTACTTTTGAATATAAACAAACATGAATATTTTTAAAAATCAAGTTATGGTACCTTTACATAAAAAGGGACACTTTCAAACTCTGAACATGGTTGAAAGTGACTATATTTTTCTTAAACTTTTTGTAATCCTCTAGTCCGTTTGCTGAACCAATCACAAGGAAGCCCATAATTCAAATAGAAGTTACCTTCGAGGCATCATACAGATTTATATTTTTTGGCTCTACTGAAGTCTGGTTTAAAAAAAAAAAGGCTATTGGAGTTGTTCTCATGTTAGGCAAAGTCAAATAACTGGAGGATGATATGTGTTCATGTTATAAATCTATCACTAGTCCAACCCTCACAAGGCTACACCTATTTTAGGTCCCGGCTGTCTTAAATTACATAATAAATATTCTCACCTTATAAAAATACTTTACAATAAACAAAATATGTTTGGTTTGCAAACACAGCTCAAGACACAGAACACACTAACTTAATAGGTGCATTAAAGCAAAGGCAAGCTGATGAAGAAAGATCAGTTAGGAAACAGGCAGTCATTTGGGAGTGATCAAGTAACGCTGGAAGTCAATGAAAGCTTTGCCATTGACTTCAGTGGGCAATTTAACAATGCATTACGTCTCAAGGTTTGTCCTGCTTCAAGTAAAATTACCAAATCTATTTTATGTAGTTGGGTGAAATTTGAGCTATAACGAAGTCAATGGAAAAACTCCCATTGACTACAACAGGACCAGGATTTTCTTTTAATGTCTACTAGAAATTTTATTATGTGTCCCCATTTTCAAGGAGGTTATAACTCAGAAATGAAAATTCCTTTGGACTGATAAGGGTGCAGAAATCTCCAATGAGTATTGGACACTGATGCAATATACTATGGGAGTGTGAAATGTCGGGGCTGTCCAGGGAAGAAAGGTGGATGGAGACTAATAGCAGCCCCCAGTGTCCCTGTAGTCACGCCTCTGTTAAATACTATTACATTTTAAATGAGCTTTTGTTTACACTAGCAGCCTTTTAGCTGTGTGATAAGGCTCTTAAGGCATCAGTCAAAATTTCGCATTTTTGTTGGCCACATTTAATCAAACTTACAATATGATTTAAATACTTTAGGCATTCTGAGAAATAAAAATAAGCCATGCGACATTTATGTGCATACCAGGAAATACGTTAAAAGACATTTTAAAATTTGCATAGTACAAATCATAAATATGTATTGATAGAATGGACTGATATTGTGTAAGTCACCATCATTAAAAATATTATAAACACAATTTAACTTTTGGCTGCATAATGCATTTTTAATAAACAAACTGTCAAAATACATTATTCACCTATGGAATTTGTTCAAATCTGAGAACTGTTCTCTCAGGCAAATGAAAGGATTTTTATAATCTTCAGTGACAGATTTTTTTTAAATAGTTCTCATGGAAATTAACTTTCAAAAGCTATGATTAAATAATATTAAGGTTACACAGATTTTCAAGGATCAAGGCTTGCTAAGTGAAGGCTGACAGTGAGTGAGAAAGAAAAGGCACGTTGGCTCAAGGACAGTGAGTGTTAAGAAAAAATGGTCTTGACTGAACTTTTAATTTCTCTGGCTTATGCTGGTTCATGTCAAAACCTAAATTTTACTCAAAAAGATGATTTTGTTCTTGCAAAATCTTTGCGACACTGATCACTGTGTGTGATTTTGCTCATTAAGGGCTTGATTCAGTAAAGCTTCTGCTGAAGTCCCACTGACTTTATGTACAGTACTTGAGACCTAAGACACTTGGGCCTTGATCCTGTAAGGAGATCTGTGTGAATGCTCCCCTATGCCTCTACTAAGCATTTTGCAGTACTGGGGTTTAGGTGATAAGAATGTAAGATAGTACCAACATATTTCTGGGTAATTAAGTGAAGTTCAAAAGAAAACATTTGGGAGCAAGTGGGAGAGTAGAGGTAGTGATTCTCATTGTGCTTGTGTCTAATTGTGCTTGATTCTGGCCATTCCACTGGCCTTTGGTGGATTATGCCTTATCAATCATACTCATTTTGGAGGATACTAATTATTTCTGCTCTCCTGGCAAGTTAGTCAGTTCTAATGACCAGTTAGGAGGTTAAGGTTTAGAGGTAAAAAGGGTGCCCCAAAGAAGAGGCAAGCACAGTCCAAGGACTTTATCCACCTAGACTACTGGATTCAGGTTTAAGTGAAAACTCCTTAAAAGAGAAATGTGATGTTCTGTGTATTCTTGTCAGCTCAGGGCACTGTTCCTTAATAAGACAGTTTGGGCATCCCCACTACAGGAGAAGTGGGAGAAGTTAAAAAAACTAAACAAACCAAAAACAGTAAAAGAGATATAACTAGTTGCACAGATGACAATAGAACTATCAGAAAACTTTCTAAAATGACTTCCAAAAAATTCTGAGAGCTTTCAGTAGAGTGAGTGTGTGTGTGTGTGTGCACATTTTATATTATTCTGTCACATTTATGTATTTAGATTGCAGTCTAAAAGGGACTTCGCACTGAAAGATGTCTTCCAGGGTTCTGCATTTCCTCACTGTACATTTGAAAACACAGTAACATGGGACGTACAAAACATAAACCCATCCAAAGGAGCAGCACTTTTCCTTCCTGCCACCCATCATTTAATGACCTATCACTTGCTTGCCATCCATCTTACCACTCCAAGTTAGGCTCTGCAAGAGTTATTTAGTTATTGTCCTTTGAGAAGGTGACTAACGGTTACTCATTGAGTTAAACAATTGTCATAGTTATTTTTGAAGAAGCCAATGTCAAAGTAAACATATTTGGGGAAGAATAAGATCCTGCCAAATTTCTACTTTCTGATTAAAACCCACACAATAAAACAATGCTTTTTAAGGTTCTTGCTTATTCTGTAGTTTCACTGAGAAACCTTAATGTCTATTAGTTGCAACGCAAAGACTGCTGATTGAGCTCACTATTGTTTGATTTCTACAAATTTTAAGCTATATATCTGCACTGAGAAGTTATTTTAAACATTTGGTTATGCTTGTAACACTCTTTTTTTAAAGGAATGCCTACCTGCAAACTGCCTCTTATTCTGGGTGACAGAAAACATGAGACAAGGTATTGAATATGGTAGACTTAGATCCAGGTAGCCAAAAGTTCTGGCCAACTCACATTGCCATTAGGTGATTAATAGTTGTTTATTTTTAGGGATTGAACCAATAGGCTGTCCTAAAGCCAGTACAAGATGATATCTGAATGATCTGTGAGTGCTTTCTGTTTATGCAGCTGTTGATCATGCTTCTGTCCTTGCCAGAGTACTAACATGTCCCAAAATTATATTTAACAGGATATTTTGAACTGCTTACCCCATGGTTTATTAAAAAAAATTGTTGCAAAATTATGCTGCTAATCTGAAAAACTGATCAGCAAATTATGATAGCAAAACATTTCAATAGATGAATGCATTACATGAGTAAATACCCAACTTGCTGAATGTAGTTCCCAGAATCAGCACTGAAGAGGATATTCCATATTAAATATATATATATAGATAAACATTTAGAATCCTTACACACAAATATACAATAAAACAAACAACAGAACAGATGAACTAACAAATGGAACACAGCTCGTTTGTGCTTCCAACTTCCCAAATCTTAGAATTAGTCCAAGACTGGATAGCAAATCATGCTGAGCAACTTCACACTATGTTCCTTAGCAGTTTAACTGCCAAACATACTATGGCGTATAATTGACAGTCAGAACTATTTTACACTTAAACACAGAATTATGCATAAGCCATACAGGTAACAAACTCATGCGAGAAGGGAAAACCAATCTTTATCATCTTCACCTATTTGCCTCATCTGTTCTCCAACTGTGCTGCCCATTACTGTGGCACCACACATCCAGAAGGGAAGCAAATGCCTCCTTCCACGTTGGTTATCTTTGCTTCCTTTGGAATCTGTTGGCAGATTTCTGCTGTGTCTGGCATTCTCCCATTTCATTCTGAATGTGTCACCTCCAGTGCTAGGACTCTCCAATCTGTCTCCTGTTTGATACGTAATACTCTACACCAGTGTTTCTCAACCTTTTTGTGATGGCGACCCCCTTTGAACTTAAACAAAAATGTAATCCCCTTACTAAGACTTGAAAAAATTGTGACCCCCTACCTCAAATATTATTAAGTAAATTATTAGTACTCAGGGCCAGCGTTAGGGGGTGGCAAGCAGGACAACTGCCTGGGGCCCCATGCCAAGCTAAGTTACATGCTTCAGCCCCCACCACCCAGGGTTGAAGCATGTAACTTAGTTTCAAAGGCTCCTTGTGGGGTAGGACCCTGGGCAACTGCCCTGCTTGTCACCCCCTAATGCCGGCCCTGTACTTGTGATCACCCTAACCCGTCCCATGACCCCCATGTTGAGAAACACTGCCCTACACAGTATAATCCTAACCTGTCAGTCTTGTTTTCCCCCCGCACTTAAGATTGAAAATTGTATCATTTTTTACCTTTTATTCTGAAAAGAAGCACACAACTGAGTCACATGAGAGTTATTGTTGCTGATACTCCTTATCACTGAAAATTCTCCTGGGCCTCAAAACATAAATGAAAACATTTTATGTGGACTTACAACATAGCTCCTCTTCTGACAAATTTATAATGCTATTAAGGCTTATTTGCAGATTAATCACCCTTTTCAGTGGAGTAAAGTTACCAGTCTAAAAAAAAAATCACAAATTATTTTATTACTCCTTTTTTTGGCTTGCACCATACTGGACTAGTTTGTTAGCACAGTGTTAAAATACATTTTCAAACTAGAGATATGCATGAGATATTGGTTTATGTGGTTAGCTTGGGAAAAAACCACCACCACTTGTGAGGAGGATCTAAATGGAATAGCAGATTTGTTAAGATTGGCAGTAACATGTCATATTCCAGGTCTGAGACTACAATTGACTACTACAGTTTGCAACATGGTAAAATCACATTACTCAGAATACCTTTTCTGGAGTAATTAGAAGAGCAGAGTGTGTCTAGATATGATAACAGAGGGGTAGCTGGATTAAAAATAATTTAATTGCTGTGTGATTTTATGTAAATCACTTAATCTATTCAGGCCTCAGTTTACCCATATGTAAAATGAGTTATCACCTAATTCACAGGGATATTGTGAAGGTTATTGTTTCTGTGATTGAGAGGCCCTTGTACTAAAATGCAATCCTTGTAGTGAAGTACAAATTATTATTAACAGATTACTCAAATTTTGAGATACTATGCATTATTTCAAAGTTTAGAAGGATGTGTCTCAGGCCCAATAATGGTTAAGATGTTAATAAAACCCTTGTTTACCGTTATAACACTGAAGTTATTTGTGGCTCAGGGTTTTGCTGGCTAACTCCCATGGTAACAACCACCATTAAAAATCTTTTAAACGTTCTATTAAGCACACAGAAAAAAGAAGAAAAGCAATTAAAGCATCAAAACTTAAAGTATTAAGTAAAGCTTTCATTTTAACAATTTCCCTTATTCCCTTTCCATTTAGCTGCAAAGAGTCATTTATAGGGGAAAACCCCTGCTTGACAGTCTTTTAAGATGGCATTAATGGTTCTTTTTGAAGAAAGGAAAAAAAGTTAATTTACATGGTCTTGCGCTACTGATCTAGTCCAACCCTTTTCCCCTTTGTAAAAAAAAAATACACAAAAAAGGGAGAAAAAATGATAGGAAATATATAAAAAATTCAACTTCTGTTTTTGATGTTTACTCTCGCTTGCAACCTAAGAGGTGGGAAAGTGGTGATGTTTGATATGGTTTTTAGATTCTGTGGGAGTTAGTTCCAGTCTTTGTGGGGAGGGAAAGTGGTGAGACACAGACTACTCTGTCTCCTGCACAAACAAGCTTTGCCCTGGTTGTGGATATCTCCATTGTGCCTAAGTAGTGGAAATTTTGACCATGGTCCTTATTTTGGTGCTTCAGGTGATATATTAGGTATCCTGGGCCCATACCACTGAGTGTCATGAAAGTAAGGACAGAGACCTGGACTGTGATTTGAATATGGGAAGACAGTGTAGAGGGCAAAGGATATTTAAGGCATTGCTTCTAGTTAGCCTCTCTAGTCACAGGCTTAACGTTCTGTTACAAAAGGTATTTCTCTTGGCCACCTAAGTGAGACTCTTATGAGGCAGAAGGCAAAAAGAGAAAAATAGGATAGAGAAGAAATAAGGCGGTGAAGGAAAAATTACCTCAGGGATGTGGGGAACAATAGGAATTTCAGATTCACGTCTAAGATGGTCAGGATTTAGCCAAAGACAACAGAGATGGTTATGTCACCTGGTTCTCTTTCACTGCTGGGTCTGGTCAGGTCATCTTTCAGGATCAGAATGATAAAGCCCATTGGTGTTATGGTAGACCCCAGGGTTCCTTAGTGATGGGAGGGTGTGTGGGTAATGATAAAGTTCACTGCCTTCTAGTTCTCGGTCCTGCTATCTTACTATTCCCTTCAGTGAATTCTCTAGATAAGCAATGTCCAAATAGGGGTTACAACCTCAAGCCATTAAAATTAGCCAGTTCAAAACACAGTTTGGTGATTTGAACTATAAACATTTCTTCACATTTTGAGGCTTTTTCAGCTCATTTTCATATCAACCTCTGACTTTACCAGCAGTCTTGAAGACCCCTTGTCACAGTTTTCTTTAACATTTAATCCAGTTTGTATCAGTACTGCTTTAACTTTTCCTTATTTTTATAAATAATTTTATACAAAGATCTCAGTTGGACTTTTGTTACGTTGGATAGCTTAGAATACATGCTTCTGCACAACAGAGTGCTATAGAACTGTTAAATATAATTTATTATGATAATCAAGTATATAATTAAGATTAGAATAGCAATCATGGAGAACTAGATGAATCAGGAGATAGGTAATGAGATCCAGAACTTTTCATCACAAAATCACTGGTAGGAATTCCATACAGGTCAGTAGTGACTGAAAGTTATTACCATCATGTGGCTGCTCAGTTGCCTGACCAGGGATCACATGAAATGATTTCGTACTCTTAGTCCAAGTCTCATAGATTCATGGACTTTAAGGTCAGAAGGGATTATTGTGATAATCTAGTCTGATCTCCTGCACATTTCAGGCCACAGAACCTCATCCTCATCCTGAAATAGACCCGTAACCTCTGGCTGAGTTCCTGAAGTCCTCAAATCATTGTTTAAAAACTTCAAGATACAGAAAAGTCATCATTTACATTAGTTTAACCTGCAAATCACTCATGTTGCAGAGGAAGGCGAAACGCCCCCAAGGGTCTCTGTCAATCTGACTTGGGGGAAAATTCCTTCCCGATCCCAAATACGGAGATCAGTTGGACCCTGAGCATGTGGGCAAGACCCGCCAGGCAGATACCTGGGAAAGAATTCTCTGTAGTATCGCAGAACCCTCTCCATCTAGTGTCCTGTCTCTAGCAACTGGGGATTTTTGCTACTGGCAGTTGCCAATTGGCCACATGCCATCATAGGCAGTCCCATCATACCATCCCCTCCATAAACTTATCAAGCTCAGTCTTGAAGTCAATTAAGCTTTTTACCCCCACTGCTCTCCTTAGAAGGCTGTTCCAGAACTTCACTCCTCTAGTTAGAAACCTTAACCTAATTTTGAGCCTACACTTGCTGATGGCCAGTTTATAGCTATTTGTTCTTGTGTCCAGATTGACGCTTCACTTAAATAACTCCTCTCCCTCCCTGATATTTATCCTCTAATGTATTTACAGAGAGCAATCATATCTCCCCTCAGTCTTCTTTTGGTTAGGCTAAGGAAGCCAAGCTCTTTGCATCTCCTCTCAGATTGTAGGTTTTCCATTCCCTGGATCATCCTAGTAGCCCTTCTCTGCACCTGTTGCAGTTTGAATTAATCTTTCTTAAACATGGGAGACCAGAATTGCACACAGTATTCCACCAGAGATCTCACCTTGTGTAATGGTACTAACACTTCCCTGTCTCTACTGGAAATACCTGATTCATCCTAGGACTGCAATAGCTTTTTTCAGGGTTGCATCACACTGACGACTCAATCAACCAATACACCCATGTCTTTCTCCTACTCCTCCGTCACTTCCAACTGATAAGTCTAAAGCTTATCCTGATCTTCTTTATATGATATTCCAGTCCTTCTCTGTATTGGCTAAAACTCAACTTTCTGTCATCCACAAATTTTATTAGCACACACTCACTTTTTGTTCCAAGGTCAATAATAAAAATGTTAAATAAGATTGGTCCCAGGACTGAACCCCAAGGAACTCCACTAGTAACCTCCCTCCAGCTTGACAGTTCACCTTTCAGTATCACCCATTGTAGTTGTCCCTTTAACCAATTCCTTATCCACCTTTCAATTCTCATATTAATTCCTATGTTCTCTAACTAATAATTTCCCATGCGGAACTGTATCAAATGCCTTACTGAAATCCTGGTAGATTAAATCTACTGCATTTTCCTTTACCTGAAAAAAATCAGTTATCTTCTCAAAGAAGGAGATCAGCTTGGCCTGGCACAATCTACCTTTTGTAAATTCAAGTTGTATTTTATCCTAATTACCATTCACCTTTAAGTCCTTAACTACTTTCTCTTTCAAAATTTGTTCCAAGATTTTGCATACAATTGAGGTCAAACTAACAGGCCTGTAGTTTCCCGAATCACTTATTTTCCCCTTTCCTAAAAATAGAAACTATATTAGCAATTCTCCAAAAGTCACCAAAAACACTAGCAGAAAGACTGAACAAATGGGCATTTGGGAATGAAAAACCTCCTCCTCCTTAGATATGGCTCTTCCAGGTCAAAAGCATAAGGATGGGCTGGTCAGGAGAAGCGTATATTGCTACTACACATGTTGCACTTGTTCTGTGGATAAACAGGTCTTTCATTTTACAGGTCTGTCAATCTCACAGCCTCCAAAGTTCTAAAATCCACATAAACATTTTTAAATGATATTTATTCTAATAGATTAGGCATTATTTTAGTTAAGTTCAAATGGAAGAAAGAATACAGCATTGCCTGAACTACTTGATTTCACTATGGCAAGAACAGAAAAATGGTAAATTCAAGAGATTAAGAGAGCCACAATTCTAGTGGAAGCAGCAAAACTAGGAATTAAAAATTTCTTTATAATTTTTGTTGCATGTAGTCACCTTTGAACCATTCTTTAATTAAAAAAAATCAATTTCAAGTAGGAATACACACGAGATATTATAAACCAGATGGAGCAGTTTCTATTTGCTTAAGTGATGTTTCCCCTTTAATGTACTTATTTGTTCTTATTTGATTAATGCTGCTAGTATTTCATTCTGTGCAAATTTATGGAAATCTGACTTTAAAGAGCTTTGTGCTACTGAATGCAGTGAATTTTTTGTTAATACTTGTACCAAAGTGTCTTGATGGATTTTGGGATGCTTTTGGGCTCAAATGAAGTGAAATGATTGAGACATTTCTGATATCTTGTGAGGTAATATGGGTATTAGCATGTCATCACTCTTCTAAAGGGAGCTGGTTGGTTACAGATCTATTTAAAGAGCACAGGAATCTCTGCCATGACTACATTAAAATAGATGGACAAAAATTGAGATATTGGAAACCTGTGTCCAAGGGTGCTTGTGGATAAATGAGGATATGGACAATATCTTGTTCCTGTACTGTAGGAATTGCAAGGCTGTGTAAAGTGGGTTAGAGGAAAAATTGTACTTCACTTAAAATCAGATTCTATATTTGAGTTGAATGTTACTGTGTAAATACATAATAAACAAAACCAAATAAATGACTATCTTGTCATCAGATATGATGACAGTAGGGAAACATTGCCTATGACTTGTTTATATCAATTAGTTCTGGCAGCCATGACTAATGATAGAACATTTGTTATTTGTAGTATTTGTATTATTTGTATTTGTAGTATTTAAAACTCAGGAATTAAAATAAATTATTTTATCTAGGACTAGAGCAAGGTGTAGCTTTGATGTGATATGGGTTTTTGTTGTTGTTAATCATTATCCTGATGTTTGTACACCATTCAGAATTAAACTGTAACACATAAAAGGTACCATTAAAGTTCTACTCTGATTTAAGTGCAAACTTAATAATAAATAAATAATAATAATAAATCACATTTGTTTTGATTTCTTGGCTATTTCTAAATGCAGTAAATTAAATTCACAATACATCATGCTTTTTCAAACCATAAGAATCACGAACACCATGGTAAACAAAATCAAATCCATGTACAAACATTTGTCTTCAGTTACACACAATGACAAATATCTGTACATGATGACGTATATGTAGAAAATGAAACACCAGAAAAGTACTCAAGATTCTGGAAGATGAGAACAAAGGAGGTAAGATTATTAAAAGGAATTGCCAACTCTACTGAACTGCTTGAACCAAAATCATACAGTACTGAGTTTATGAACAGAGTTTATTATTTATTCAGATTTATAACTAGTTATACTCACTCCCATTTTTTATCAAAGACCTTCTACAATATCTAGGTCCAAGTTAAAAAAACCTAATATCTGCACTCTCTCCAATTTGCTCTCTCTTTCCAAACTCCTACTGCTACACAATCCATCCTTCTAACTTTGGAAAAATTCTGGGAGAGAAATGGGCATTGCAGTGTGACCAGAAAGTCAACAGACTCATGATCTTTTGAACTGATGAGTGAAGCAAATTCCATTACCGAAGACCTATCACTGAGAACTCCCTGCCCCTGAAATTAAAGGAGATTTAGCTTGAATGCTTCAGATATGACCTGGCTTTGTATACGAGAGATGGTCAAAGGGGAGAGAGGCAACTGAGGTACCAAGTGCTCCATCTGATTTAAAGCTTCATAAATTCGAAGCAACACTTTAAATTGCACTAGGAAATGAACTGGAAGATAGTGCAGATTACTGAACACTAGTGTAATGTGAAAAAACCCCTTCAAAGAGGTTGTCATATTTACTTCAGCTGAAATCGACAAATGCTTTTAAGGAGTAGCTGCACATACAAAGCATTAAAGTAATCAAACCTTGATCCAGGACTTTTTGTCACTTTCAGATCATAGCCCCAGATCAAGCATAAATGATAAAAAGCACTTGCCCCCATGTGGAAATCCAGATGTGGCTGAGGATCCCCAGACTACAAACTTCAATATCAAAAGGTGAGCAAACTTCCAATTAAGGAAGTATTTATCAGCTTTGCCAATTCCTCTCGTTGTTTTCCCCAATCTAGAAGCATAACCTAAAGTTTTGTTTTGGTTGAATCTCACCGGGATCACTTTTGCTTAAGCCCAAATCATGGCAAGATATTGGGTAAAGCTGTCTACTTTCCATTAAACACAGTTAGAACTGGATCATGAATAATCACCAAACTCAGAAACTGATTAATTAAGAATCACATAGTAAGATTTTCATCCTGCCTTTCAAGCAAGAAATATTGTTGACAGCAAGCCACTCTGGTGCTACACTATTCCATTGTGGAAGGCTAAGGAAATATGTAGCAAAAATGAATGTACTTTGTGTGAACACAAAACCAGAAATAACAGAAATTGGAAGCACAGCTGATTACTACACACTTACATATCATTTAAGAAAAAAGGCCACAAAATTTTTTTAGTAAAAAGCATGCAAGTCAACCAGATTGTCCACTTCACACAAAACAATATTTATCAAGCATTTCTGCAAAGAAAATTGGTGAGAAACTCCAAGAACAGATGCTGGAATATGGCATCCTAAATTTACAGCCATGCTCTGCTTTAAACTTTTCCCCAACAAAGCTAGCTTAAATCTATTGGAGAGTAGTCTTTTAATTGTTCATGCCTTTTATGGAGGGTTCAGTGAAATATCTTTGTCCGGTCTTGGGATCTTCCAGAGAAGAATAATTCATTTAAAACCTCAAGTGCACCAACAGCCTGGCAGGCTATTAAAGGACAAAGATTATTTTTGAAGTAAATGTTTTATACGCTTTCCATATTAGTTTTGCATCTATTACTTTAACGTTAAAATATTAACAAAATTACTACCTTTACCATTTGAAGAAAAAGTCAAACAAAACAAGGGGAACAGTAAGAACATGGGGGAAGTGCGCCGCTGTAGCACTTCTGGTGAAGATGCTCTAAGCTGACAGGCGAGAGTTCTCCCATCAGCTTAGTTACTCCACCTCCCACGAGTGCATTATTCACACCCGAGTGACATAAGTTATACCGAAGTAAGTTCTGATGTGACAAGATCCCAGTTTCCCCATATATGTTTTTACCCAAATATAGATTGTACAATTAATTTGTCTAAGTTCTAGAATGTTGACAGACTGCTCTAATAAGCTCTGTAAATACAATTTGTAACCTGTCTTCTAGAAAAGAAGAGCATACATCTTCAACTATATGTTGTTTTAGGTCATTTAAGTTAATTAGATTCTAACCATCAAGTTAAATAATCCTGCACAAAGAAAACTACTGTCTAGCAAACCAAAGATATAATATAGCAGGCTCCCCCAAAGGTAAGATTGCTGGTGTAGTTGCTCCAAAGAATGAGTATAAAGAAAATAAAAATAATCAAATGAATTTTAAAATTCAGTATGATTCTGTAAAACATTAATAGGAACAGTAGGCAAAATTAGATTATTTTCAGATAGCCTATTTATTATTGTATTGTATTAGAAAGCTCAACATTAAACATATTTCTCTGTCTTGCTTTAAGGCTGATTATTACAATACTACCTTCAGAGCAAGGCAAGGATAAATACTTGGCTCTTGAGAACAGTCTTATGGGAAATGTACATTGTGTTTACTGTTATTTGATGATGAAATGTCAACAGACTAAAATATTTGTATAATAAATTATTCCATTCAATAAAAGCATCAATAGTTTGGCTGGTTTTAAAATATAATTTGCACTATAATGCACTGGAAGAAATATCCTTAATGTAAAAGCCTTGCCACGTACATTAACATTACTTTAAGGTGGGGGTAAGGGGTTGTGGTTTAGTATAGACTAAAGGTCTGACAAAGCCACAACTGCAAGGAAATTCAGAGTTAAGACTAAAAATCTTTACATACCACTTTATGCCTAGGTACAGTAACTCACTGAGCATATTAAGGGTAGACCATTAATTCAGAACTCTCTGGCTTTCTGGGTTTAACATCAAAACATTCATGGCCAAGATTATCAAAATCTAGTGCCTACAGTTAGGCTTCTACGTATATGTTTACACATCTAGATATAGGGTCTGTTTTTTTAAAAAAATGTTGAAGACTCATCAGCTTCACTAAGTTTATTTAAAAAACATAGCTACAGTTTAAACAAAAGACAGTAGAAAATACGGGGTATATTGCAACTAGATAAAGGGACTGTGTGATAGGGGCTTTCTAAATATAATAGAAGACAGTTTCTACCCTGATTAATACAGCCCATTAAGACAAAGATGGCCTACATATGAAATCAGGATATAATATTCAAACATGGTGATCAGACTGCTGACAAAGCATACTTTTTAGTAATATAATATTTAGAAAAATAAAACGAATAAGAAGTTTTCCGCCTGCTACCCTCATCTTCCTCATCTCTCAGAAAATCCAACTTCAATTTGAGTGTCCCCTTACTCCTCTCTCCCAATATTTGACCCCTTTCCTTCATATAATTGAGCGGTTCTCTCTGAGGTTGTTATTTGTATCTCACAATAATCATATCAGGCCATGAAGTTCAAGAATGAATTTGGTGACTCTTGTAGGGTCCTCTGTAAGGGTTTGATCTAAGGTGTCAAATCTGAACAACATTTGCCTTACAACATTACAGTCAAAGGCGTTAAAGCCTGCTCCCGACATGACTTGCAGAGTTGATATATTTTAGTCCCATCTCTATTGATTTTCAGTCCTACAGGGTGCCCTGTCCATAATCTCACAATAGTCAGTGTTATTTTCTGAGATGCTTTGATATCAGAGGATCTTTTATCTTCGACCATTTATTTCAACTAAAATTTTCCTTCATTGTGAGGCACTATCCTTGAGCATTGTCATTCTTACCTGAGTTTCCAATCTTCCAACTTTGGCCAACTTATCAACTACCTCACTTCTGTACATACCAATGTGTGATGGACTTTACCGAAAAGTCCATTCATTGCCTCGATATCCGAGCCTCCACACCTCCTAATGAACTGCATCAATAAGAGCATTCTGGTTTCTCCAAAAGGAACTGAGGATTGCCACCTGCAAGTCAACAAACACCACAACATCTGTCTCTATTTCTGCTCTGTTTATTTCTTGCACTGCAGTGAGGATAGCTTTCATTTCAGCCATATAATTTGAGAGGATATATCCCAAATAATACACTTTTTTGCACTCATTCCATTGGGCCACTGGATGAAGACACCACAACAATCATTCTTGAATGATATCTCTGATGAACTATCAGTTTACAGGTGAATTTGACTGATACTGTTGGATTGTCTTCTGCATTTTTCCTTAGTGTACCCAAGTCCATGTATTGCGTCTCTCCCTTAAAGGGAGAGACATTTACTAAAGTAAATATGTTTAAGTGGAGGATTAACTGGACCGACAAGCTTCTTCATGCACTCTACCCTCCTGACATCAAATCTTCCTTTTCTTCAGTAGCCTTTACATCTTTCAAAATAAGATGACTGTTTCAGCCTTGTTTTGATTTTCCCATTTCTGAACAGACCTGAGCAGTGATGACATTCAGGTGGGAACAAAGACAATTTCAATACTGAATTAGCGTTTTTTTTCTACGGTTCTTAAGAGGTTGAATATCAGACTTTTGTTCACAAATTGCTGTTGGAGTGAATCTTACTGCTCCAGTTATCAAGAGAACTGTAGATGACTGCTCAATGTTGAATTTGGCAATGTAACTAGGAGCAATATATGACCAAATAGTGGAGGCATATTCAAGTACTGGGCTAACTATCAAGCAGCATGCTGTTGTCAGTGTCAGCTAACACGTGTACCTCAATTGGTGCCAGTGATACTTCTTAAGAGATTCAGTCTCCACTCTGCTTTGACTGCCACCTTATTGACTTGTGGTCCAAACCTTAGTTCTGTGTCCAAGGACACTGCAAGGTATACTGGGTTCCTCTCTGCAGCAATACTTTCTCCATCCAATGTTGATTTTGGACTGTACTTGACCATCTTATGGTTTGTGGTGAAGTAGGTGGACTTTGTTTCTGCTGGATTCAGCTGGAATTTATGTTCATTTGCCCATCTAGTTACAATTTCCAAGTCTTCATTCAGTATTACCTCAATACATCTGTTTCACAATCTGAGATATGAAGCACGGTATCATCTGCACATGTGTATACAGATGATTTCAAGCATCCTGATAATGCAGAGGAGTAGAGTAGAAAAAGAAGAGGAATTAAAACTAAGGTAAGGTAGGCAGCTGACTTAGTATCATACTCAGTACTAGGCAACTCATTATTTTTAATCTAAATGTTTATCATACATTATGATCCAGATGAAAATGAATGATGCTTAGATCTTAAGCCAATTTATTGAGATCAGCAGTTTTATATAAGCCACTAATCAGCATGTTCATTTGTTCTTTGCATCACATCCTGACAGCAAAACAAGAATTGGGACAGCACTAGCAAACAAAAGTGACAGAGTAATACTAATTTGCATTATACCTGATCCTGCATTATATCTGAGATGCAGAACTTGTCTGTAGCAGATTTAAACCATAGGTAATGAGTACTTCTTTGTAGCATACTCCCAAAAATTCAGTAAAGTGATAGAGAAAAAATTGTTTGTAGAATAAAATGAGTCGCAAGATGCTAATCATCTCATCTAAGAATTAAGTCCAAAAGAGAGTACTAGTTCATATAAAGGAATTGTAAAAATTGTACAAGAAAAGGGACTGGATTGCAAATAGCTACCTTTTGATGATTATTCAATATATTTATTACTTATGATTTGGTGATCTCATCTGAATTCCTATTAGACATGTCCACATCACAAAACCATGGCATCTTATTGAAGACTTAGCAAAGAGGTCAAAGACTGAATGGGCATGGGGTCTGAATTTTCCATTCATCCCAACAGATGATCACTCTTTCCACATCAGAGAAGAACAGGAAAGGGAAACTAACTCCCATGCCATAAGTGCTCTGTGGTTAAATAGAATGCAATCAGTACAGTGCTGTCAACCGCAGCACAAAAGCAGACTGAAATTCAGAAATTGCAAAATTTCAACATTGATTTTTGTCCCTGTCACACTGTTTGGAGTGGTTAATGACCATAAGTGCCACCCTCAGGAAAGACTGTCGAAAAGCAGGGCAGATACCTCAATCTGGTGGTATGTTATATAATCAGGAGTTCGCATTTGTTACTGGGTTTGTGAAATCTAAAGCATTATACCAGTCTTATTATGGAGTCACAGGAAGTCCACTTGGGCACTCCAGTCTATCCCATCACCCAGGCAAGCTGGACTTAGTCATAAATGGTTACTTACACCAAAGATCACAACATATTCAGGTTACTCCCTGTCCCAAGAGACCAGTCACTTACATCCCATTTAGACAATGTTGATAGCCAATCCTATAGTAAACTAACTATTTATTAAATAAGAAAAGAAATGAGAGAGTTGTTTTCAGGTTAAGGCAAGCAAACATATACACATAAATAAGTTATAGTCTATGGTTCCAATAGGTGACAGAGATGTAATAATCTGTTAGCACTCAATATCTTTTAGGGCTAACTCAGGTTGACCCTGGGGATCTCTGCTTTTGAGTCCTAGCTTCCAGCCCTAAAAGAGCCCAAACAGCAAAGAGATGAAGAATTTTCATGTCAGCTATCTTTATTTCCTTCCTCCAGAATTCAAGTTCATGGGACAAGCTAAAATACAGGTGAGCTAGTCTGGTTTCCAGCGATGTATTTGTCAGGGTTCAGCTGACTTCTACAGCCTTGGCAAGAGCTGGCACCAGGTCACAGTCCCGAAACATGACAAAAAGTTGAAATGTCAACATTTTCCATAAATGGAAAAAAATGATTTGGAAATACTGAAAATATTGTTTTGATATTTTTGATCATTATGTAACATTTTCAAAATATAAATGTTTTGCTTCAGTTTCCCAAATTGCTTTTCAGCATTAGACTGTCCTTGCCTGTTGTCCTGTAAGAATGGTGGGTCTGGTCTCCATAGTCATGCAACTCCGATGATGCTCCATGAAGAGGAAATGCACTGTGGGAGATGCAGTCCCCTCAGAAGCCCAGTCCTAGCAGAAAATGGAGGTCGGAACAACTCCAATAAAATAATGTGGTTTAATTTTTTTTGGGCGGATTCAAAATTAAACATTTTGGGTCAGTTTAAAGAAAAATATTTCAATACTGGTCAAGCCTACCCAAAACGAATTTTTTCATTTCTATATTCCCAATGGAAAATGGACATTTTTTTGAAAAGTCAAAATCTTTTCCTGTGAAAAATTTCAATTTTGTGGAAACTGCATTTTCTGAAAAATCATTAGACAGAAAATTCCCAACCAGCTCCACCCAGCATCTCTCACCTGCAGGAAATTCACCTATTTTTTTAAGCAAAGAGAATGATAGGTGAAATCAATTTTTCATTGCATTGGCACAAGTGATTCTATCTCCATTACAGTCTGATGTGTTGCCTTTTTTCCTATCAGATTTCCAGCTCTTGTAAACTTTTGTTATTGCATATACTTAGAGGTCTGAATTACCAGTCTATGATTTGTCTTGCCAAATAAAAAAAGGCCACAAGACCCAGTGTTATCAGTTATTTAACTAGATGATCAGAATGGTCCCTTCTGACCTTAGTATCTATGAATCTATGAATCCATTTACTTTTCACAAAGATTATTGTCATTATCAGAGTTCTTCACCTCCAGAAACGCAAGGTCAAGCCAACAAAAAATAAATTTAATGAAAAACAGCAGCAGCACAGTTACAAATAAACAAACAAGCAAACAAAACAACACAAAACAAAACAAAAACCCAAACCAAACCAACAACTTGTAAACTTTGTATCACCATGTAAGTATGAAACATTTGGGCCAGATCCTTGGGTTTGGTGAGGCTATTTTGCACTTCATTGACGGCTACTTTGGCTGAAAGTCCTACATAAAATATCCAAGGCAAATTATCTCAGTATGTGGGTGATTCTCCAGTGGCATGGGGCTAATATAATGACTTATACTATTGCTGAAGCAGACGTGAAAAGGGAGCGTGTGTGTGTGTGACGGGGCTGCTCCTATGTTATCTCAATTCTGGCCTCCATTTTCAATCTCTTGTGGCTCTTACAGGTTAGTGTAAATCGTAACAGCCCTCAGGCAATGATAAGAGAGCATGGGGTGAGCTTTACCTCACGTTTGCACATTGCCCCTGGACTTATTCCTGAGGATCTGACTCTGCATTAAAACCAATTCTGTATTTTCTTTTTACTGACTATGGGACCACAGTGTGTTAAAATTACTTTCGTTTAAGGAAAAAGGGTAGCAATACACATTTAATAATCTCATTCTCCCACAGCAAATTGTGATTAACACAATTCTGTTTTTAATTATACTTCTATGATTGTCACCTGAATTCCATGAGTGCAAATGCTTTCTTTTTAGATTTCGTTTCATCATATTTTCAATTCAATGCAGAAAAGGAAGTTTAAATATTTATTTTGGGGTATTTTGTACTTTTATTAGTTTTGTAAAACAAACAAATTGTACAGCTTACTTTTACTGTATGAGTTGATTCCATATGTGCCAAATCAACATGAGCATGCAGAGCAACTTTTATTACAGAACAAACTAAATTTTGCAAGATATCGCTCCAAGTAAAGAGAAAGTGGCATATTTTATGAATGACTGATTTTAAGAGTAAAAAACAATGAAAGGCACATTTGAAATGGATATTTTTATAATAAATGTATGGCTTAGTAAAAAGGCAAGAGCTAACATTTGTTTCTTATGGTTCTATCTAGTGCGACAGGGTTGGGTCAGATGGCTACAGGAGAGTGATAGAAGGAAGATATATTAGCCCCAGGTTAAGTAGGTCCCTTTTCCCTGGGTAAGGTAACTGGGAAAGTTCTAGAACAATCAGGAACTTTCTGGAAACAATTAAGGCAGACAGGCTGATTAGAACATCTGCAGCCAATCAAGAAGCTGCTAGAATCAATTAAGACAGGCAGGCTAATCAAGGCACCTGGGTTTAAAAAGAAGCTCACTTCAGTTTGTGGTGTGCATCAAAGGAGCTGGGAGCAAGATGCGCAAGAAGCTGAGAGTGAGAAGGCTGAGAAGTACAAGCATTATCAGACATCAGAAGGAAGAATGGTGAGAATAAAGAAGGTGTTGGGAGGAGGCCATGGGGAAGTAGCCCAGAGAGTTGTAGCTGTCATGCAGCTGTTATAGGAGCCACTGTAGACAGCTGCAATCCACAGGGCCCTGGGCTGAAACCCAGAGTAGAGGGCGGGCCAGGGTTCCCCCCATCCCTCCAACTCCCTATTTGATACCGGAGGCATTGACCTGGACTGTGGGTTCCACCAGAGGGGAAGGTCTCTGGCCTGTTCCCCAATCCACTAAATGGATCAGCAGAGACTGCAGGGATTGTTCTTTTTCCTTTTCCCAATGCTGGCCAGTAATGAGGCTAAGTGAGTGAACGGCAGATTTGAGCCACAAAAGTGGCCAAACTGAGGGCTGCCGTGAATCTCTGAGGTAAGCAAATTCACCAATAAGCACAGGACCCACCAAGGCAGAAGAGGAACTTTGTCACACTAGAGAAAACATTAAGTGGTCCTTCTGTATGTAAAACAGGCTCTCTCATCTTTTCAACCTGTTCTATAGCCATTTGGTGGAATGCTCTTGCATGGCCAGAAGGTCTTCTATGGCTCACATGCCATGGAGTTAAGAAAAACAGAGAAAATCACTACAAAACCAAGGAGATCCCTCCCACTGTTGGGTGTTATCACTACTGTTTAAAACCTGGAACTTTGGATTCTCAGCAGAGACCTCTGTTACTTGAGCTAAAGGAGTAACTGATATCCTCTATGTGAACCAGCCTCTAGTAGGTATTTAGCATACTTTTTTAGTTGGTTATACAACTATTTATCAGACAGTAATAGAATGCTGGAGATCAGGAATCCTTGGTAATATTCCTGGCTCAGGAAGGGGAGTATGTTCTTGTAGTTAGAGCAACAGTTACAGACAGGATAGACAAACTCATAGATTTGGTACATCCATTCTTAGATGTATTGTGGCTGACTACATATGATTTAGGTCTCCAAATTAGAGATCTGGAAGTTACTTTGTGCAAACTTTCAATTAGCTTTTTTATTTAATGGGGGAATTATTCTTGGGTGACCAACAGAGTGAGGCCTTGCTCAATAATAGTAAGAATGCTCAAGTGCACAGAAATATAAACAGCAGCCAGTAGAGGTCATCCCAGAACTCATGGTCTTCTGATGCCTAGCTTAGAGCACTTTATCCTAGGCTACAATGTATTTGGATGAGGACACACATACATGACATGGTAGTGCACAGGCAGCCCAGTTCAGCTAATATGTGGAATGCTCTATAAGATTTAGCACCTTTGATGGTCAATGTGTTCTCACCTGAGCTATCTACAAATACTGGTAGCGTGTGGGCTTCATTTCAGATTGTCTCGGCTTGCAGAATATATACACAAATTCTACTCCAGCACACTAGATGTTGCTAAAATGTATATAGTTTAGCGCTACATGCCTTCCCAAATAAAGTACTGCAGTATATTTCTGTCTTCAATAGGTTTTTCTCACCATTTATTACCAACTTTCTTTTTTTTAGTGTGCTGGCATGCCACTCACTAATTCATGCATCCCACTCTATTTCCTGTCAGACTTTGAGTTTTGTCCACATTTTACTACAAAGGAACAAGAGCCTTTATCCAATTCTGCATGGGAGCTAAAAAATGGCTAAGATTATTACCTATCATTTCTATTGCAGTAGGGGCTAGAGCCTTTGATTAAGGCTCCATTGTGCAAGCCACTGTACACAAAGATATGGAAAGATGGTTCCTGCCCCAAATTGTTGCACAACCCTAACAATAAATATGCTACTGAAATAAATATGCAGGGGGAAAATAATATATTCAATGATGGTTTTAGTGGTTGCAAGCAGAAATTTTTTGATATAAGATCTGACAACAGCCCATTATCTTAAAAATAATTTGAAAATATTATCTGATGCCAACAAGAAGTGCTAACAAATGGGTCAAGAGTTATCTGTCCATTTCAATAAATTTCATCAACTCTCTTTTGTAACTGTTATACCACTAGAACAAAATGAAAAACCTTCGGTGGTGCTCTGTTTTATTTTCCTCTTACTGTATAAATTAACTTATACAACCCATTTTTTTCTTTAATTTCCACATATAAGGTGCAAATGATGTAAATTGGAATGGCTGCACTGACATTAGTGAAGCTACTTCTATTTACATTAGCTGAGAATAAATGTCCTAGAATTTAAGCATACTTTTCAGTATATTGAGGCTTGTTCTTCAGAAATATATTGATCATCATCAGGATCTTAGCTATGACATTAGTTTTTGATAAGTATCACTTGACTGACACTAAAAGAAAGTTGTTTGTTTTTATGTCATACTTAATAATACACATTTTGCAAAGTACTCCATGATATTCAAATTAGTGTTTAGTCAAATTTATACTGGGAGTGATGATTTAAAATTCTGATATTCTCTGAAAGAGTAGATCAATTTGATTTCAGAAAACCAACACTACTCTGTGACACAACTCATGCAACCAGATCTCTGTTTTAAAATCCTCTGGCTGTAACTTAAAGGGTAAATCAACCAACTGTGCAAATTGAGACTTGGTATTACAAAATGCAAATTCCCATTCTGCTGTTTCTCTTCTGGATTAATGAAGTACATTGCATCCTGTATTCACAGATTCCAAGGACAGAAGGACCACTTGTGATTATACAGTCTGATCTTCCATATAACCTAGGCCATAGAACTTTCCAAAAATAATTCCGATATCATTTATTTTAGAAAAATATCCACTCTTGATTTACAAATTGTCAGCAATGGAGAATCTACCACGACCCCTGGTAAATTGTTTTAGTGGTTAATTACTCTCTCTGTTAAAAATGTATGCCTCCTTTCCAACCTGAATTTGTCTAGCTTCAACTTTCAGTCATTGGATAATGTTATATCTTTCCCTGCTAGACTGAAGAGCCCATTATTAAATATTTGTTTCCAGTGTAGGTACTTACAGACTAATCAAGAGCCTGGGGACCTGATTAAATATGCATAGACTACCTTGGTTGAAAGGCAGGTAACAATTATCTAAAGGGGTTGTTGCTTGCCAGACCTAGTTTTATTGAAACACAGCCACAAGAAACCTCTATTTGTGGCATGAATCTCTCTATTGATGTCCTAATATTTGAACATCGACAAGTAACTATCCAGATGTTTTTAAAATAGGATGCAGACATAGGTCAAGAATTTTACTATTCAATTTCCAAATTTCTGACTCTTTTAGGTATTTGGCCTTTTTTCTTTGTCCATTCTTTGAAATCCATAGCTCTCCTTTTATACTAAGAGTGATGATGAGCAGTAATCTCCATACTCGATTTTTTATTTCCTTTTAAATAGATGACACAGCAAAGACTATTGTAGCTCCCAAAGGCACTCTTCACTTCTGGCTACGAGCATTATGCTGACAAGTGATGCTTATCAGTATTCTAAGCATTGGCAGATGAGATGTTAGCCATGTCCCCTACATTCACCTGCTGTTCTAAGTCAATCTTCCAAGTACTAGTGCCTAGTAAGTGACTACATATATTTTCCCACTCCACAAGAGCTGCTGCTCAAAGGTCCCCTCCCTAACTTGTACCTTAGCCTGAGTTATTGGTGCCTATGAACTGGGGAAATCTGTCTGAAACTAGGGCCTGGTCTATGCTACCAAGTTAGGTCGAAGTAAGCTGCCTTATGTCAACCTAATGCATGTGTCTACACTTAAATTTGTCTCCCACTGATGTAAGTGCCCTGTTACAGCAACACAGTAACACCACCTCCCCAACTGGCACTCAGTCGGTTCATCTATGTACTGAGGTTGATGCAATGCAGGTGTAAACAATGAGTCACTTATGTCAACCCTAACAGTCCTTCAGGCAATCTCCCTCAATTCCTGACACGGACTGCTGTGGTTACAATTGTGAACTCCAATGACCGGGATGATGTAGACTGGAAGAGTCCACCTTCCTTTAAAGCCCACTGACCAGTAGCAATCTGGTGTTGTAAATTTCCTCAGTGCATTTGCCACTTCCTTCTTCTCTGTCAGTGCAGTTCTCGTTTTGGTGTCCCTGCACTGGAGCAAGCTTGGTACATAGATCCAGCAGTGTGGACTTGCGCATTCGAAAGTTCTGCAGACATCAATCATAAACCCAAACCTGAATTACGATGTAATCCCACCAGTCAATGCTCATTTCTCAGGCCCAGAAGTGGCACTCCACCTCTACAGCTGCTTTGTGAACACCACCAATAACCTTGAATTGGTTTTCACTATGTCCCCCATGTCCTCCAAGAAATAGTCATTTTTACTGCTGATTTGGCTCTTCTTACAGCTCTGCATATACTGGTGGATCATGTGTCCTGTGCATGCAACACTTATGACAATAATGCAGAGCTGTGTAAACTCCACGCTTCTGTCAGAAATGGCAGACAGCAAGGAGGGCCAGGCGAGTTCATGGAATTTTTTAAAAAGGTGCAAAAGTTATGGGATATAAATGACATTATGGTATAGACACAGTTGGATGCTGGGAAGTTGACCCCTTGCCCTCAGTAACCCCTACGCAACTCACTTCTGCCCCACCACACATTGCCAAAGTTTTCCAAAAGGCAGTGCGCTGGACTGTGGTGGGTTGCACACTGGGATACTTACTTATGGTCCACAGACAAAAGAACTCCTGGTGAGTACGTGCAGTGCCGACACAAGGAGCCAAGTATGCACACGAACAAGCGATATACTAACTCCAGACACTTTATGCCGACATAACTTGTATCAACTGAAGTTTGTGATGGAGAGATGGCCTAGATCAGTGCTACTCAAAAGTGGTGGTCCAGGGACCGGTGCCGGTCCATGAACCATCGGCTGCTGGTCTGCATGCACATTGGAAAAAAAAATTGCCGGTCCCCCACATCATATAGCTTGAGAAGCACTGGCCTAGACGACAGACTACCGCAATGAAAGATGGCACACGTTAAGCCAAGGGACAGCTTTTCTAATAGGCACAGACTGTATGTCATGCTGGTCTGAGGACTGGCTAACAAGAGCCACAAGGAAAGACCCTGCACTGGGGACAATGTTAGCTACTGCTCTCATTTCATGGCAACTCCCAGTGACAGAAGGGAGAAAGAAGAGGTCATGGGCAGACCATTACTTTCCTTTAATGTAGAATCTATTGTTCCCTTCACATATCTGCTCTTCATTTTGTTCAGCCTTTGTCCTTAAGATGGATTCATAAGCAGCTCAAGAAGACCTTCCTTCGGGGCTGTGCTTCCTCTTTTCTTTTGTTGGCGGCAGCTTAGATATGCTCCCTATCACCTGGCCCTATTCTACTGCTACTGTTCCCTTACTCTCCAGTTTGCAACTATCTGTTAGGTGCATAATTTGCTGCTGTTATCCAAGTTTCAGCCATTTGTAGAACTCCCAGTAAGTTGGTTCAGGGCTACCAGTGACCATACTCTGTAGTCACCTGGGTCCCCCCTCATTGGTGATGAGCTGGAGGACTTTGATACAGGCTTCTTTACTTTGGAATGGTGGAGAAAAGCTACCCTTAAACAATCGTATTAAATGAGCATATTGATATAATAGGCATCACAGAAACTTGGTGGAATGAGGATAATCAATGGAATACAGTAATACCAGGGTACAAACTATATCGGAAGGACAGAACAGGTCATGTGGGAGGGTGGGGGAATGGCACTATATGTGAAAGAAAGCATAGAATCAAGTGAAGTAAAAATCAAACTGTACCATAGAATCTCTATGGATAGAAAATCCATGCTCTAATAATAAGAATTTAGCGGTAGGGATATATTACGGACCACCTAACCAGGATGGTGATAGTGACTGTGAAATGCTCAGGTAGATTAGAGAGACTATTAAAATAAAAAACTCAACAATAATAAAGGGGGATTTCAATTATCCCTATATTGACGAGGTACATGTCACCTTAGGACGGGACGCAGAGATAAAGTTTCTTAACACCTTAAATGACTGCTTCTTGGAGCAGCTGGTTCTGGAAGCCACCAGAGGAGAGGCAATTCCTGATTTGGTCCTAAGTGGAGCACAGGATCTCATCCCAGATCTCATCTCATAGCTGGACCGCTTGGTAATAGTGACCATAATATAATTAAATTTACTATCCCTATGGCAGGAAAAACATCACAGCGGCCCAACGCTGTAGGATTTAATTTCAGAAAGGGGAACTACATAAAAATGAGGAGGTTAGTTAAAACAAAAATGAAAGGGTACAATGCCAAAAGTGAAATCTCTGCAAGCTGCGTGGAAACTTTGTAAAGATACCATAATAGAGGATCAACTTAAATGTATACCCCAAATTAAAAAACATAGTAAGAGAACCAAAAAAGAGCCACCATGGCTAAACAACAAAGTAAAAGAAGCATTGAGAGGCAAAAAAGCATGCTTTAAAAAGTGGAAGTTAAAGCCTAGTGAGGAAAATAGAAAGGAGCATAAACACTGGCAAATGAAGTATAAAAATACAATTAGGAAGTCCAAAAAAGGATCTGAGGAACAGTTAGCCAAAGACTCAAAAAGTAATAGCAATTTTTTTTTTAAGTACATCAGAAGCAGGAAGCCTGTTAAACAACCAGTGGGGCCACTGGTCGATCGAGGTGCTAAAGGAGCACTCAAGCACAATAAGGCCATTGCGGAGAAACTAAATTAATTCTTTGCATTGGTCTTCATGACTAAGGATGTGAGGGAGATTCCCAAACTTGAGCTGTTCTTTTTAGGTGACAAATCTGAGGAACTGTCCCAGATCTCAATTATTATTAGAGGAGGTTTTGGAACAAATTGATAATTTAAACAGCAAATAATCACCGGGACCAGATGGTATTCACTCAGGAGTTCTGAAGGAATGTTAAATGTCAAATGTTAAACTGCAGAACTACTAACTATAATCCGTAACCTACCATTTAAATAATCTTCTGTACCAGATGACTGGAGGATAGCTAATGTGATGCCAATTTTTAAAAAGGGCTCCAGAGGTGATCCCGGCAATTACAGGCCTGTAAGCCTGACTTCAGTATTGGGCAAACTGGTTGAAACTATAATAAAGAACAATATTGTCAGACATATAGATGAACATAATTTGTTGAGGAAAAGTCAACATGGTTTTAGTAAAGGGAAATCATGCCTCACCAATCTACTAGAATTCTTTGAAGAGGTCAACAAGCATGTGGACCAAGGGGATCCAGTGGATATAGTGTACTTAGATTTTCAGAAAGCCTTTGACAAGGTCCCTCACCAAAGGCTCTTACGCAAAGTAAGCTGCCATGGGATAAGAAGGAAGGTGCTCTCATAGACTGGTTAAAAGATAGGAAACAAAGTACAGGTATAAATGATCAGTTTTCAGAATGGAGTGAGGTAAATAGTGCTGTCCCTCAAGGGTCTGTTCTAGGACCAGTCCTATTCAACATATTCATAAATGATCTGGAAAAAGGGGTAAACAGTGAGGTGGCAAAATTTACAGATGATACAAAATTACTAAAGATAGTTAAGACCCAGGCAGACTGAGAGAGTTACAAAAGGATCTCTCAAAACTGGGTGACTGGGCAACAAAATGGCAGATGAAATTTAATGTTGATAAATGCAAAGTAATGCACATTGGAAAGCATAATCCCAACTATACATATAAAATGATGGGGTCTAAATTAGCTGTTACCACTCAAGAAAGATCTTGGAGTCATTGTGGACAGTTCTCTGAAAACATCCACTCAATGTGCAGCAGCAGTCAAAAAAAGCAAACAGAATTCTGGGAATCATTAAGAAAGGGATAGATAATAGGACAGAAAATATCATGTTGCCGCTATATAAATCCATGCCCACATCTTGAATACTATGTGCAGATGTGGTCACCCCATTGCAAAAAAGATATATTGGAATTGGAAAAGGTTCAGAAAAAGGCAACAAAAATGATTAGGGGTATGGAACGGCTTCCATATGAGGAGAGATTGATAAGACTGGGACTTTTCAGCTTGGAAAAGAGATGGCTAAGGGGAGATATGATTGACGTCTATAAAATCATGACTGGTGCAGAGAAAGTAGATAAGGAAGTGTTGTTTACTACTTCTCATAACACAAGAACTAGGGGTCACCAAATGAAATTAATAGGCAGCAGGTTTAAAACAAATAAAAGCAAGAATTTCTTCATACAACGTACAGTCAACCTGTGGAACTCATTTCCAGAGGATGTTGTGAAGGCTAAGACCATAACAGGGTTCCAAAAGGAACCAGTTAAAGTCATGGAAGATAGGTCCATCAATGGCCATTAGCCAGGATGGGCAGGAATGTGTCCCCAGCCTCCGTTTGCCAGAAGCTGGGAATAAGTGACATGATGGATCACTTGAGGATTACCAGTTCTGTTCATTTCCTCTGGGGCAGGTGGCCCTGGCCACTGTCAGAAGACAGGATACTGGGCTAGATGGACCTTGGGTCTGACCCAGTAGGGCCATTCTTATGTTCTCATGTAATATTCCAGATGTTGCTGCTGGAGCAGCCCAACTATTTTTCCCTAGACACGGCCCCTACACTTTGTGGCCTTCCTGCCCTGTAGCAAGATGAAGAGCTCAGGCTTTCAACATGTGTAAGCAGGAACATTCTAAGACTCTACTGATAACCGTTCACATATACCCTCTGTGCAATGCCAGCCTTTGCAACTAAGAGTCAGAATCTATTACTCACAGGTCAGTTAGTGAGCACCATAATTGCTGACTGAGCCCAGGAAGTGGGAAGAGGAGCCCAACACCAGCCTGCTAGAGGAGGAATAGTGCTCTCTGCACAGGCAGGGATGACTTTTCACTGTATAGTGCTTATACTGTGTACTTTAGGAATGAATGAGAGTTAAATATCTAAAACTAAATTAGAAGTGAAATAATATGTGTTTTCTTTGGAAAACTCCAGTTTCTAGATATTTCCCACTGAACAATTTAAGATTGTTCTTGAACTACCTATAAAATGCATCTACTGATTTTAAATCCAGGGCAAGAGACTAACAAAATTCCCAAAGACAAATGAAACACATTTAAAAAAGTAAAATATTTACTATAGCTATCTAGGCATCAAAATTAGCCAACCCCCCCGCCCCCAGTCATAAAGTGTGAATTTTGCTTAGCTGTGTAAACCTACTAGTCGGCAAAACTGGAAAAAACTGTGTTATACTTCATTGGTACTGAACCAACACTTTAGTACAACAGTCACCATTTAAAAAAAGTAAGGATACATCAAAACTATTGACTTAAAAGGTTAAGTGTTAGTCTTTTTGTAGCTGATAAATGTAGAGCTAATGTAATCAGTGGTTGTAAGAGGTAATGCCATCAGCTGACTGCCCTGACCTGGGCTTCTAGTTTTCACAAGAGTAAGATTTAAGAAAGATGTCAATTCTAGGTCTTTTGACCTAGATGGGACCTTGTTAGTGCCAGCCTAGTGTTCTGGTAAACACACTGAGAAATTTCAGCTCAAATCAGTAACATCTGCAATTCACTAATACAACACATGGCTTTAAAATTAAAAGGCATTGTGATCAAGTGCTTCAGGATATTTTAACAGTTAAAAGAGAATGCTGTCAGATAAAACATTTAGGTAATTTGCTTCCATGTTTTTTTCCTTTTTAAAAAAAAACTGGACAAATTCAATTGCATTATATTTCTTAAAAAAAAACGCAGGAAAAACAAAAAATCCAGTTAATTATTTCATGGCTGACTGATCTAGGGGAAATGAGAATCTTGTATGTTTCCCTACAACATGTGTCATCTATTAGATAGGTAGGTTTTACTACTTCAAACTGAGTCAGACTAAAATTAATTAGAAAGCAGTTTAAATTACAAGCTAAATACAATAAAATGTAATAAAAACAGCAAATGGCATTTAGGTCATTAATAGTATTTCTTATATAATATTGTATTGATTATTTCCACTTACTATGATAACAAGCTTTAAAAGTTGTTGAATTAACTGTTTAACCCTAAACGCAGCAGCTAGAATTCTTTGACACTCACATATTTAATAATCCATCAGATTGGATTCATTTTACAATTTGAAACTTCTTAGGTTCTCATTAATGCTACTCAATTTATAAGTGAATTGGGACAGTTTGTAGGCCAAGAGGCATCTATTATTCTTCCTTATATAATATAACTTAACTCCCAATTACCAGGTTTAAAGTAATTAAGACATGGAGATGTAATCAATGAAATTATTAATTACTTCAACATCTATAGTCAGTGTTGGGAATTTAAATTAAATGAAAAAGCTCAAATCCCTAAACAGCCACAGTAATCTTCACTCAGTGATAGGAAACAGCATGGAAAACTATCAGAACTTCTGTAATTCAGCATTAAAAATAAATATCAAAACAAACAAACAAAAGTACATCTCTCTCAAATGTTTGTTTCTGTGTATATATATATATATATGTGTGCACGTGTATATTGGTCAAACCTACCCAAAAGAAAGAAAGTCCCTGCTTATAACTTTCTGAACAGTTTTGTTTTCTACCAGCACCTTTCATGAGCAGAAAATTAATTTATATTAAAAAAATAAGGAAGCGATGAAGAAGTCAAATGATATTTTCCATTATTATAGCAGGTAGCAGTAGAGAATATATTGGTACAGGTGATTTTATCTCCATTGCAGTCAGATGGGCTTCCTTCTTGCCTCCTAGATTCCCAGCACATGCTAACCTTTATTACTGTTTATGCTTTGTAGTATATAGATCAAAAATTCCTACCAGACAAAATTCTAAAGTTAATATTTTAAACTCTTAATGAAGCCAAAGGCAAGGATTTTTCTGGAAAATTATCCGTCATAAGTATACCACCAGATCAAAACACCCCATAACGTTGCCAGAACTATACACCAAACTCATGGCCTGATCGCAACGGCTACTAAAGTGAACAGAAAGATTCCAAGGCATTGGGTTAGGCTCCGCATCATGACTACCACATTCTAGCTAAGAGCCTGTGTCTCATATGAATACTTATTTAATGTTAGTTAATTAATTATAAAGAAATATGTATGTATAATATAAAAAAGCAGTCAAAATGGAAAACTCTGACTGCTTTTCACTTGAATCAGAAAAGGCATTTAACGGTGTTGAATGGGGATACTCAGCTATTGCAGATCATAGAGTGATTAGGATTTGGTAAAATCCAATTATATGATGGAGATGGCTCTCAGAATTCTTCCACTACACTGATGCAATTTCCTACCCCCGACAAAGATCACACAGTTCACTTTGGATAATGTTAAACCATCCTTTTTCTGAAATTACATTATAGTTTGGTGTTAATTTTATATTATATTTAGTTTTCAAAGAGAATTTGGGGAAAGAACAAAATTGGTGACAGTCTAATGCTAGAAAACCAGGAGTATTGTTTAAAAAACACTAGTTCCTCAGAGCTATAATATTTCCAACCATTTAGATAAAAAATACTATAGCATCTCTCATCAGAGCTAATGCAAGACAGCATTAGAAATCAATAAATCTAAAAGTATAGTGCAAATATGTCTCATAACAGAAATACAATACGCAGCCCTCCAATTAGACCAATATGCATTGAGGTAAGAAGTGTTAAAAAGGTCTGTGGCAACATTAAATTCAGTTATTGGCAATGAGGTGACACTGAAAAGGTGACACAGTGCATGAATGACACTGAAACAATCCATAAATAAAGATGCAAATTCTGCTCTCATTCATATCTGTGCAACTCCACAAATAGTGAAGGAAGAATATGGCCCAAAGAGAACATGCTGAAACAATTCTAGACACCACAGTGTTCGATCACTCCTAATCTTGTAGTACTCAGAGGACTTGAATATGAGCAACTCAAGAGCTCTGCTTCAGACAGAGAAAGAAGAGGAAGATCTTTCACTTATCCCACTTTGGCATATGTTGGTAATTTCATTAGCTCTACTGAAGGAACAACCAGAAAATAAGGTAGGTAGAAAGACTATTTGGCTAACTTAGGAGAACATGTGCTGGGCAGGCAAGAATAGTAAATGAGATGCACATCATGTCTAAATGATCACCTCCCAAGGCTGGGGCATATGTGTGTGTGTGTGTGTGTGTGAGACTCACTCAACAGCCCATCTTGCAGGGATGATAGACTTTTAATTTAGCAAGGTTTTTCCTTGATACAATTACCAAAGCACAGGAAATAAAAAAATATTTTTGAAATACTCTGGCATTGGGAATAAAGGGCCAAATTCTCTGGTGGCCTAAATTAAGAATCCTTCAAAACTGAACAATGAGACTCGGAGATCAGAAGAGGAAGGTGGAGAAAATAAAAAGCCTAAACAGCTAATTTTAGTAAGACCAGGTCAAAAGATATGTTGCTCATGAGATGAGACACACATCTTGAAGCACTTATTGTAAGGGCTGGGATCCAGAGTTCCTGAATAAACACTTGTTGCACTAGTTTTTGAATGCTTAAAATGGGTGCATGTGTGGGGGAATCATTAGCAAAAATGAAGGAAAAAAGTTGTCAAAAATAAAAAAATGTAAACTACTATGTACTGTCCTATTTTCTAACAAAAAGATCACTTTAGAAAGAAAAGGTTGATGTGTCTCACTAGAGCCAAGCAAAACCCATGAACACTTCTAAGCAATACTGGATCCTAAGTCAAGAATTCAGAAAACACAGAACAACATTGATGCTTTAATCATGGACTTTTTTTCTTCATTGCAAATAAAAAGGTCAACACCATTGATATAAAAAATGACAGCTCCTGAAGACACAGATAAAAATCCACATGATCAGTGGAGGACACAACTTTAAGAACCGATATTTAAATCAGGAGCTTTTCTAATTTTAAATCCTCAAGTACATCACTTTCTATAGACCACACAATGAAATCACAAGTCTCTTTCTATGTCATGAGTTACACTGTTTCAATAGGTTTCAGAGTAGCAGCCGTGTTAGTCTGTATTCGCAAAAAGAAAAGGAGTACTTGTGGCACCTTAGAGACTAACAAATTTATTAGAGCATAAGCTTTCGTGAGCTACAGCTCACTTCATCGGATGCATCGAAAAGCTTATGCTCTAATAAATTTGTTAGTCTCTAAGGTGCCACAAGTACTCCTTTCTTTAGCAGACTAACACGGCTGCTACTCTGAAACCTGTCAAAGAATATCTGAGGAACAGTGGGGGGTGGGATGGGGGTGAGAAATAACATGGGGAAATAGTTTTACTTTGTGTAATGACTCATCCATTCCCAGTCTCTATTCAAGCCTAAATTAATTGTATCCAGTTTGCAAATTAATTCCAATTCAGCAGTCTCTCGTTGGAGTCTGTTTTTGAAGCTTTTTTGTTGAAGGATAGCCACTCTTAGGTCTGTAATCGAGTGACTAGAGAGATTGAAGTGTTCTCCAACTGGTTTTTGAATGTTATAATTCTTGACGTCTGATTTGTGTCCATTCATTCTTTTACGTAGAGACTGTCCAGTTTGGCCAATGTACATGGCAGAGGGGCATTGCTGGCACATGATGGCATATATCACATTGGTAGATGCGCAGGTGAATGAGCCTCTGATAGTGTGGCTGATGTGATTAGGCCCTATGATGGTGTCCCCTGAATAGATATGTGGGCAGAGTTGGCAACGGGCTTTGTTGCAAGGATAGGTTCCTGGGTTAGTGGTTCTGTTGTGTGGTGTGTGGTTGCTGGTGAGTATTTGCTTCAGATTGGGGGGCTGTCTGTAAGCAAGGACTGGCCTGTCTCCCAAGATCTGTGAGAGTGATGGGTCGTCCTTCAGGATAGGTTGTAGATCCTTGATGATGCGTTGGAGAGGTTGACAAAGGCTGACAAAGGAGGTGCTGTCGTCATCATGAATAGGTCGGAGTATGAACAAGAGGCTACTAGGCAGCTCTCCAACACCACTTTCTACAAGCCATTACCCTCTGATCCCACTGAGAGTTACCAAAAGAAACTACAGCATTTGCTCAAGAAACTCCCTGAAAAAGCACAAGAACAAATCCGCATAGACACACCCCTAGAACCCCGACCTGGGGTATTCTATCTGCTACCCAAGATCCATAGACCTGGAAATCTTGGACGCCCCATCATCTTAGGCATTGGCACCCTGACAGCAGGATTGTCTGGCTATGTAGACTCCCTCCTCAGGCCCTACGTTACCAGCACTCCCAGCTATCTTCGAGACGCCACCGACTTCCTGAGGAAACTACAATCCATTGGTGATCTTCCTAAAAACACCATCCTAGCCATTATGGATGTAGAAGCCATCTACACCAACATTCCACACAAAGATGGACTACAAGCCGTCAGGAACAGTATCCCCGATAATGTCACGGCTAACCTGGTGGCTGAACTGTGTGACTTTGTCCTCACCCATAACTATTTCACATTTGGGGACAATGTATACCTTCAAATCAGCGGCACTGCGATGGGTACCCGCATGGCCCCACAGTATGCCAACATTTTTATGGCTGACTTAAAACAACGCTTCCTCAGCTCTTGTCCCCTAATGCCCCTACTCTACTTGCACTACATTGATGACATCTTCATCATCTGGACCCATGGAAAAGAAGCCCTTGAGGAATTCCACCATGATTTCAACAATTTCCATCCCACCATCAACCTCAGCCTGGACCAGTCCACACAAGAGATCCACTTCCTGGACACTACGGTGCTAATAAGCGATGGTCACATAAACACCACCCTATATTGGAAACCTACTGATCGCTATTCCTACCTACATGCCTCTAGCTTTCATCCAGATCATACCACACGATTCATTGTCTACAGCCAAGCTCTACGATATAACCGCATTTGCTCCAACCCCTCAGACAGAGACAAACACCTACAAGATCTCTATCATGCATTCCTACAACTACAATACCCACCTGCTGAAGTGAAGAAACAGATTGACAGAGTCAGAAGAGTACCCAGAAGTCACCTACTACAGGACAGCCCCAACAAAGAAAATAACAGAACGCCACTAGCCATCACCTTCAGCCCCCAACTAAAACCTCTCCAACACATCATCAAGGATCTACAACCTATCCTGAAGGACGACCCATCACTCTCACAGATCTTGGGAGACAGGCCAGTCCTTGCTTACAGACAGCCCCCCAATCTGAAGCAAATACTCACCAGCAACCACACACCACACAACAGAACCACTAACCCAGGAACCTATCCTTGCAACAAAGCCCGTTGCCAACTCTGCCCACATATCTATTCAGGGGACACCATCATAGGGCCTAATCACATCAGCCACACTATCAGAGGCTCGTTCACCTGCGCATCTACCAATGTGATATATGCCATCATGTGCCAGCAATGCCCCCTGCCATGTACATTGGCCAAACTGGACAGTCTCTACGTAAAAGAATGAATGGACACAAATCAGACGTCAAGAATTATAACATTCAAAAACCAGTTGGAGAATACTTCAATCTCTCTAGTCACTCGATTACAGACCTAAGAGTGGCTATCCTTCAACAAAAAAGCTTCAAAAACAGACTCCAATGAGAGACTGCTGAATTGGAATTAATTTGCAGACTGGATACAATTAACTTAGGCTTGAATAGAGACTGGGAATGGATGAGTCATTACACAAAGTAAAACTATTTCCCCATGTTATTTCTCGCCCCCACCCCACCCCCCCACTGTTCCTCAGATATTCTTTGACAGGTTTCAGAGTAGCAGCCGTGTTAGTCTGTATTCGCAAAAAGAAAAGGAGTACTTGTGGCACCTTAGAGACTAACAAATTTATTAGAGCATAAGCTTTTCGATGCATCCGATGAAGTGAGCTGTAGCTCACGAAAGCTTATGCTCTAATAAATTTGTTAGTCTCTAAGGTGCCACAAGTACTCCTTTTCTTTTTGCGAATACAGACTAACACGGCTGCTACTCTGAAACCTCTCCTTACAGTGTGTATGATAAACCCATTGTTTCATGTTTTTCTGTGTGTGTATATCAATCTCCCCTCTGTTTTTTCCACCGAATGCATCCGATGAAGTGAGCTGTAGCTCACGAAAGCTTATGCTCTAATAAATTTGTTAGTCTCTAAGGTGCCACAAGTACTCCTTTTCTTTTTACTGTTTCAATAGAGGTCATAACTACAGAACTGGAATATGTTTCAAGAGCACGCAGTTGGAAATGAACCTTAAAATTTTTAAACTATGTACAGAAGGGTGAAAATATAAAAAAGGTTGCATTTTATTTAGTTTTGCTGGTGAAAAATAAATTACTTCACTTATCCATAAAACGGTCCAGGCCGCTACCATAGAAAATGTGTTAACACCACTAGCTTGTAATGGATGCAATCACATTATTACTATCTAAATTTTTGTTTATTTTTCAACAGAATGGTGTCTGAAAATCATGCTGTCTTACATTTCTGTTCCTCTGTAACCTTAACTATTAGTCCTACTGTGTAAAGGGAAGCACAAATTTAAGGTGACAAAGCACCAGTTGGCAGATGTGAAGTATACTACGAAAGCAGAAACCTATGAAAGCTTCAGAGCCATTATGAAATAACTGACCTATATGAAACTGCTACCATGGTTCACAAATTTATTGTCAGGTTCCAGCCTCTAGCTGTTCTCTGATTGTTCTAAATACTTGACAAACTGAAGCCTTTTCACTTTCCGTTGAAATTGCCTCATCTCCCTGTCAGAGCGCCATGGGGGACTCCATTACTTTTCCGACTTCTTTCCCCTACTGACAAGTCATTTAGCTGGCTTCTTGTTGTGAAGGCTGTCCATGTCAAATTAGCCAGGGCCCCTATTGTCCTTATTACCACTCGAAAAGCCATCATGAGTAATGCTATGGGGTCCCTCAGTTGTCATCATTTGTCAGAAAGAAAGGGAGTGTGGTTACATATAGCTGACAGGTAATTTCAGTGTCTACAATTACCCCAATTAGTCTTGTCATAAACAATTCGATAAATGCACACCAATACAAACAGATAAACACACCAAGGTTTCTCACTATTAATGTCATATAATGGGTAAATCAGTGATATAATGCTATATTTTATTTATTTATTTAAACTATCCTCAGCTGCAAGTTGGCAGTTGCTACCTGGTCAGCATAAATTGTACTATCTACTTTCATTAGCTCATCACCACAAGAGAATATGAAAGGCTGTGACAAAATTCATTTAGAGAGAGAGAGAGAAAGAGCAGATTGCCTAAAGCAGGTGTTACAACAAAGATAAAACAAAGGTTTTCTTTAGTCAGTTTAGTACTGCAATGGGTTTTAGAGAAGAATACTTTGTGTTTAAAAAACACATGTGAAATACGAGAGAGACTGAAAGACAGAGAATGCAGTGAAATATATTCATTTTGAAATTAGGAGTACCTTTTTTCTTCTTTTTTTCCCCCAGTTCAGTCAGTGTGCATGACATTTAACAATATAAATTAAAGCCTGATTTTCAGAACCAGTTATTTCATACACAGCATTAATGCAATTCTCTCCATCTATTTATTCTAGAATTTTAAAAGATACACATTGTAATGCAGTACAGTCCCTGAAATATATTATGTTAAACAGACCCTGCTATTCCTCAGTTCAGAATGATTTGATTATGGGCATAATAATTTCAATTCACTGGACAGTCAATAATATTACGTGGTAAAGTATTTTCAGGCATAAAATATTGGAATCAGCAACTGCTCTTTTAAAGCATAATGTAGCCCTCTTATAACACCGTATCAAAAAAGGCTGCTTTAATCAGATCTACATTCAATACTGAATTAAGACCTGTTAAGCTTATTCTTATGATCCAGATAAATGAATGTTCAAATCTCGACATCTCTAGAGTCCACTGCACCCTGTCTGTTTGCTGACCGCAGACTTAAGTGATGGCTGAAAAACCCAACACAAGCATGTTGTTGTAGGAAATTGCTTTTGGCAACTATTTGTTCAAGCTCAAGATTTTTTTTTAAATGAACACTAAGAACCCACCAGAAAACAGGACAGGTCTCCCTAATGAGTAATCTATTTTAGCACAGTCTTGTCTAGGCATGACAGTTTACTGAGAGGCTTGAAAAACTCGTAATTACCAGTGTTACAGGGCAATTAATGTATATTACACTGCACTACTCATGGCAGCAACTGTCATTTTCTCAATAAAAATGAATACTCTTCAGCTAAAGGTGACATTAATTGGGACTTTAATGACTATGCAGAGGAGCTGAAGCCAAATATGAACAAAACAGCGATTCAATGAGCGACTTTAGAAACGAGAAAATTGTACTAAAATGAGATTAATTGCTGTTTAGAAAAAGGAAAGAACCTAAAAAGCTATTAAATTGCAGGGTTTGGGTGCCCGGGTGATGGTTGTGATGTTAATCTTGCATTCTCACAGCAGGCAAATATTCACTAAATTCAGAGCCTTTTGACAGCAGGAAAAATCATGTATGCTTAACTTCAATCCATCAAAAATATATTTCAGCTTTTATCAGTGTTCTAAATACTTCTGCAATTCCAAAAATTACTGCTCCATTCCTTGGCTGTCATCATGCAAATGTGAACACTGTCAATATTGCTATGAAAAATTCCCTGGCTTCAAAAGGCCTACTTCGGTGATAAAGAAAGAAAAACGTGAAGATTAGAATTGCAAAACACACACTACTAATATAAGAGAAAGCAAACAATACGAATTTAATATTTAAGTTGTGGAAACTGCTAAAATAGAAAATGATGAGGTATTGTTTGTGTGTGTGGGAAAAAATCAAAGAAAATTATTTCTGAAAATTGTTCAAAGCTTATAGTTAATTACTCATCACAAATAATTAAGACATAATTTTGCAGCTTAACTTCAGGTGATATAATTATTAAAACTACTCTGTAGTTTCTGAAAGCCTCTATCCCTACTACTTAATTCTTTCAAGCAATTATATAATTTCTTTTCTTTATAGCCTTTTCAACTGTCATGATGAGTGTATACATAAAACATTGCACTTAAACTCTGACATATAAGAGGGATAAACATAGCTCTGACTCACTTTGAAGTTATATCTCCTGTAACTTGAAATTTGAAAATAGAAAATTAGTTTAGCAACTACATGATAAGAATAGACATACTAGGTCAAACCAATGGTCCATCTAGCCCAGTAACAATATCCTGTCTTCTGACAGTGTTGAACTTCATATAAGCAGCACAAGGTCTATAACATTTGCACCCTTGAATAGATAAGAACAGACATTACAGTACTTCAGAATTTCGCATTCCATAATCAATTCTGTTTGTTCTGCATTTTAATAATTAAATAGCCATCTCATCAACAGATTATAAACCTCAAGACACATTAACATACGTACAGTTCTGGCTATACTCAAGACCCACATCCACTAAATGACATAATAAAGGAAAAAATAATGGTGGTGTTATATATCTTCAAATCAGCTGATTCTAAAAACAGAGAAATAATATGATTTGCATTATCAATTACTATAATTACCACATTTAACCATTCACGTGCATATGTGAATGTTATGTGTGTGTGGCACACCTATGTTTATTAAATGCAAACAGCAGGCTAACCCAAAATTACAGTTATGAATTTAAACAAATGAGGAAGGGAAAAAGTTCAATGGAACTAGTCACAGTAGTAAGTACTATGTCCAGAAGTGTGTGCTGGACTGGGACCTCACTTTTAATAAAAGTAATTTACCCATACTGTACACAGTACATTTGATAACTAGTTAAGACTGTTCATTATAGAACTATTACATAAAGTATTGTAAAATGGACGAGTTACTGTTACTGTGGGAACCTTAACTTAAACATACACTTTAGAAAATTAACATAGTTAAACTTAATGTTGCATTGAAAAAGATTTTTGCATTTAACTTCCTTGTTTTTTAAAGAAAAAAAACCCCACAGAAGACAAAACTGCATGTGTTTAACATTAGCATTTAAATAACCCATTTAGGCTTTGAAGTTCACCCTTCACTTATACGAATGAGGCAAGTTTGCTTCAGCTACAGTTGTGATAGAGTTTTCTGCAAAGCTGGTTTAACAAAGCAACACCATCAGTTTATTTTTGGATCGCGGTATGTTTGCAATGAAATGTCTAAAACCTTTTTTTGAAATGAAATCTTTTAATTTGTATGTATATCCTAAAGCCATAGGGTCTGAGTCTTACCCCTTTGCCTGTGTAAGGGGGCATAGTCTAAATAAGAATCAGGCCCATAATATACACACATTATTTGTCCCTGTGATTCCCTTAGAGCTATTTTTGGAGGATTCTGCTGTGCGTATTTTATTTACAGCAGTCCCAGTAATATTGGGCAACACCTGTCGTATCTCTACAGTCAAGCATGGAAAATATGAAGTTGTTGCTAAAAAGTGTTCTTTTCATTCCATTATAGTTTAATATTTTAGATTTGAAAACCACAAATTTAGCAAAGAGACTATTTCTCAGACAGAACCAGCCACAGGGCAAGTTTGAGCTGTAGTTTCTTTGTTCAATAATTCTTCAAGTTATTAGAGGGAGAAAGAAAGATTTGTTTTGGTAAGCTGGAAAATTTTTTTATTTCTCTCATACTCTCCATACTCAACAAAAGACTACTTTGGTATTTTTCTGAAACTTAAAAAAGAGAAAAACACCTCTTGATGACACCAAAGAAGGAAAGTATCAACTCAAATTGAGAAAAGTGATGGAGAAAGCTGAATAAAAACTTAGCTAGAGCTTCCTTTTCTATAACACACACTCAAATGTGGTCACATACAGTATGTACATATCACAGTAGTGACTCAAGTATCTCAGAATTCAAAGGACTGGAGTGCATTACCATAACAAACACACATTCCAAGTTTTATAATTGGGTCTGTTTAAATTTGCATTGACACAACTGAAATGTTAATGCTCCTATTCGCTGCCCTCACATTTTGCTTTTCCTCTTCCTCTTTTTCCCCCCAACTTTTGTCTTCATTTCATCTTCATTACTTGCACAATATAATTTCATGTGTTACATCTAAGTCTATATTTATACATTCCTGTATGCATTTTTGACAGGTGACTCTGCTCTTTCATCTTATTAAAAGAATGAACTTTTCAGAATGTAAATTATATGCAGGTGAAGCTTGCTATAAAAGCAGAATGCATTTTTTTCTTAAAAACTTAAGAAAAGATTAAGTTTGTATGTAAGTAAAGAAATTAAAGAAACAGAGCCCTAGATTCTGCAACTGCAAGAGGTCAACTGAAGCCAATATAAACCCTCAGCTTAGCAAGGTACTTAAGTATATGCCTTCTATAAGCATGTGAATAGCTCCACAGACTCAAAGAGGGGGAATTCAGTGGGTATCATGCTGAATTAGGGAACAAGTCAATGGGATTTCTTGCTTGAGAGTAGCCAGATCAGGCCTATATAGTTGGTAGTTTCAAAATATTTATGTCATATTGCAATTTAAGAATGTATCTTTTTAAACGTAAAGAACAAACTGAGAAGTCACAGTACATGGTGGGAGTGAGGAGAAATGGGAGATGGGAGATGTATCTTTTGTTGAGGTATTCTTGAACAATCCTATACCATTTATGTATAGTATTTTTTTTAAAGTGACAATACTCCATTATGTTGCATATACCATTTTTCCTATTTTACAGATTCCACGGATTTCAACAGAATTTGAACTGTATTGTAGTATTTCACATTAGACACTGACATAAATGGCACAAGCATTCCCAGATAGTATCAGGAGTGCTTTCCTGTGTAGCAGTTACTCTGTAGGACACTCATTATTATGAATACAGAAAAAGGGAGAAATCCAGTAATAGTAGATTTCAGAGTAGCAGCCGTGTTAGTCTGTATTCGCAAACAGAAAAGGAGTACTTGTGGCACCTTAGAGACTAACAAATTTATTAGAGCATAAGCTTTCGTGAGCTACAGCTCACTTCAAATGCATCCGATGAAGTGAGCTGTAGCTCACGAAAGCTTATGCTCTAATAAATTTGTTAGTCTCTAAGGTGCCACAAGTAATAGTAGAGGACTGTTGTTGCTTTTCCCTCTTTTCAAAAACTGCTAGGACTGTCTGAAATCAGGGCCATTCTATTTAATTTCATAAAGCTGTGGCTGCTGAGGGCTGAAATACTTTGGTCTCATTTTGGTTGCTGGGTTTGGTGTGGGGGTGGCTGGGCCTTGTTAGTAGCATGTGATATACAGGAGGTCTGACTGGATAATCTAGCCTTAAATGCTATGACTTTCTTGGCCATTCTCTAAAGCACTATATTGAGCCTCTCCTCATTGATGGCTGTCCTCAGCAGTTTACCTAAAAGGGTTCAAACATGACAAGACTGTAGACCAGAAAGGTCCTCCAGTATTTAAAACAATCATAAAGATACATTAACATGGCAATATTAATATTCAACTACCAATACATTTCCATTTGATTTTCTAATGTCATCACTAACAAAGAAAACAAATCATAAAAATTACACGTATAATGCAAAGGGTAGGACAGAAACTCACAAAATCCTTTAAGCTCAGTAAAACCTCAAGACTCATACATTTAATAATTGATAGATTGTGGCTTAGCTCAGCAAAGTGGTACATTAATGGTAAATTATTATCAATTCTAGGTGACAGTAACTAGTTACATTTTGGATACACATCAAAACTTCATTACATTACCTAATGACAGGAAAGCCATTGCGATTTCTTGAATTTGTGAATTGACAAGTTAACAAACAAACAACAAATCAGCACAAAATGTACCTTGTTCATTTATTTTGACAAGTGTAATTTAGTTGCGTTGTCTGCAGCGACTGAACCTGGGACCTATGATTTCCCACCACTTCAGCTAAAGACAAGGCCCATTATGATGGAGGCAGTAGCACATGCAAATCTCTCTATACCTGACTTACCCACTACAGGGGAAATGTGTTAGAATGATTGCAATCATTTTCAGAAAAGAGAGCAGTGAAGAGGTGAATTTATTTTCTCAAATATACAGGGCCTCCCGGGGGGGGTGGGAAGTGGGGCAATTTGCCCCAGGCCCTGCAGGGGCCGCCACGAGAGTTTTCAGGGGCCCCCAGGAGAATTTTCGGTGGCACTTCGGAGACAGATCCTTTGAACACACCCAGAGTGAAGGACCTGCCACTGCTTCTTCTGCTCCGGGTCTTCGGTGGCGGGGGTTCTTCCGCTCCATGTCTTTGGCGAAGTGCCCTGAAGATCTGGAGCAGAAGGACCCCTGCCCCTGAAGACCCCAGCCCCCCTGAATCCTCTGGGCGGCCCTGTAAATGTATAAACTTTTGGATTTTTGCTTGATTTGGATAACTTCTCCAAACTTGTTGCTAATCAAGTGCGGATATTTCAAGCCCTTGGATACAAGTATGCAAGTTTATCACCATCTTATATTGTCCAATATTGACCAGTACCAGCTGCTTCGGGAAACAGATCTAAAACTCCCATTAGTGACAATTTTGTAATTTTTTAACATCATCCTCTTGGGGGAAACCACTTTGATTTTCTATATCCCATCTAGTGTAAGAGAAGATATATACAGTAAAAGCTTTATTATCCAGCATATTGGAGGAGTGCTGGTTAGTCAAAAATTCTGGTTAACTAAGAGTTATACTTACAATGGAATACCAATTCTCAAAGAATTAGAATACAATAAAATGAATAAAGTATAAATAGTATACAGGTACTCACCAATCCTGTAGTAGTACTGTACTTCAGAGTGGTTGGTTTCTTGAAGCACTTCGGTATATACAGGTAAAGTTTTCTATACAGTAGGTTATCTTATGACACTACTTATCACTATGGGTAAGCACATGGCGTACTCCCAGATCAGTAAAAATACACTTAAACACTAAAACTATACTGAACAAAATTTAATCTTTCTTTGATTATTCAGATGGCACTTCAGGATCTTGCAGTGCCTCAGAGTTATCATTATCAACATCAATTATCATTGTAGACGTAGAAGAGGTAGGACATTGGGCTGAATCTGTAATGACCCTATGGTCTTGGCTACACTTTCGAGTTTCAGTGCAATAAAGGAGCCCCAGATGCACTAGCTTACTATCCGTCCACACTGGCAAAGCACGTAGAGTGCTCTGACTCCATGGCTACAGCGTTGCTGGTACTCCACCTTGCCAAGTGGAATAAAGTTTGCTGCACCTCCGCTGGAGCGAAGCGGCACCAGTGTGGACGCCCTGGTCCTATAGTGCACTCTGATCAGCCTCTAGAAGTGTCCCACAATGCCTGTGCTAGCCACTCTGGTCATCACTTTGAACTCTACTGCCCTCCCCTCAGGTGACCAACTGTCAGACCCACCCTTTAAATTCTCTGGGAATTTTGAAGAATCCCTTCCTGTTTGCTCAGCCAGGCGTGGAGTGCTATCAGCGAATCTTTCCAGGTGACCATGGCTCCACGTGCCAGGCGAGCCTCAGTATGGAGCAATGGCGAGTTGCTGGACCTCATCAGTGTTTGGGGGGAGGAAGCTGTCCAGTCCCAGCTGCGCTCCAGCCATAGGAATTACCATACCTTTGGGCTGATATCAAGGGACATGATGAAAAGGGGCCATGACCGGGGTGCACTGCAGCAGGATTAAAGTGAAGAAACTGCGGAATGCCTACCACAGAGCCCGTGAGGCAAACCGCTACTTTGGTGCTGCCCCCGTGACTGCCGTTTCTACCAAGAGCTGGATGCAATACTTGGGGGCAACCCCACCTCCACTCCGGGGACCACCATGGACACGTCAGAGCCCAGTGCAACAAGGCAGGAGGAGAAGGAGCAGCAAAGTGGGAGCAAGGGTGCTGAGGTGGAGGAAGACATCCCGGAATCCCTAGACGCATGCAGCCAGGAGCTGTTCTCAAGCAAGGAGGAAGGTAGCCAGTCACAGCGGCCAGTGCTTGGGAAAGGACAAACACCAGAGGAGGTTCCCAGTAAGTGGCTTTTATTTTGGGAAGGAAGTTATTCGGTGCGGGCTCTCGGGGTGAGGAGGGTTAGGGCTGCATGCATGCTTAAATGCGGAATAGGCCATTGATGTGCTCTCTCACATCGCGGTAAGCGGCCTCAGTGATCTCTTCAAAGGTCTCATCCAGAACTTGGGCAATGCGCTTGCACTGGTTTCTCAGGAGAGCCACTGTGGTCTTTGTCCCAGTCAGGTTAACTTGTCTGTGCCACTGTGCCGTGAGGGGCAGGGGGAACATTGCTGCACACAGGCAAGCTGCATATGGGCCAGGCGGAAGCTGCATTGCAGGAGAAGACCCTCCCTTGCTTCCCAGGTCACCCTCAGCAGCGAGATATCTTCCAGGATGAACTCCTGTGGAAAATGTGGGGACAGTGTTCAGTTTAGGGGCCCCCGCCACTGTTGGCTCTCCCCAAAGCACAGAAACCCAGAGGACAGTACAGCCATGAAACAATCACTCACGCTTGATCCTGTGCTTACTCACCGTTTTGGGGTACCTGTGGTTATGTGCGCTCGCTTTAGGACGGGCAAATTATGCTATTGTGTAGACTATGCTTGCCCTTAAGTACGGGGGAATCATTGCTCTCTCTGGTGTGAACAATGCTGCCTCTGTTAAGTGTTGCATTTTGCCTTTACAGATGCAACCTTGAGATCTCAGCCGTCCGTGTTATCACCGGCCGAAAGACTCCAAAGAATCAGAAAGAGGCCACATAGAAACAAGGAAGACATGTTGCATGAAGTAATGCAGCATTCAAGTAATGAAAATCAAAAAGTGTAAGAGTAGCGGGAGAGTGAAAGGAGGGTCCACCAGCAGAATGTGGATCACCAGCACCAAAGCACGGAGTGGCTGCTAAGCATCATGGAGCGCCAAGTGGACTCGATAGAGGCGCTCACAGCAATGCAGGCGGAGCACTACCACGCCAGCCCCTCCCCCGCAGCCCTTGTCCCCAAACTCTTTTCCTTGTGCCTCCATGTCACCTCCAACCTACTTTCCCCAACATCCGGGTTCTTACCGCCACCAGCTGCCTCTAACACCTGTAGCTTCACCATCCTGAAAACTACGACCCTTACCCACTGCACTCAACCCCCATCACCATGCAATACAGCCATCCTGAAGTACAGCACTCATTGCACAGCACTCCAGACAGGACATACGCAAATCTGTGATTGTACCGTTCCCCACCCCGTTGCCCTTTCTGTTTCCAAAGCAGTTGTGTCTCTTTTCAATAAATGAATTTTCTTTTCAATAAATGGATTTTTTGGCTTTGAAAACATTCTTTATTATTGCATAAAGTTAAAGATACCTTAGCCCAGGAAAGAAACAGGCACCGCAAGTCAGCATAGCAAACACAGAGTCCTATTAACATTGGAACCACTGCACTTCACTCCCGTGCAGGGCACCAGACAAACTGGTTAACGACTGATCAGTAGCTGTCTGGAGTCGCCAGCTTCCAGATTGCAATAGCCACCTCCTTCTCCACCATCAGGGCAGCTCTCAATCTCATGTCCTTGAGCTGCAGGGTGGGCATGAGCTCCTCACACAGTCCCATGAAAGTGGATTTTCTCATCTGAAAGTTCTGCAGCCACTGCTCGTCATCCCAGACTTGCATGACAATGTGATCCCACCACTCAGTGCTAGTTTCCCGAGCCCAAAAGCAGCATTCCACAGTGGTGAGCATGTCCGTGAATGTCACAAGCAAACTCATGTCATGTACGTTACTCGAGTCTATAGCATCGTCAGAGCCCTCATGGTCACTTTGGATCATAAGGAATAACTCTATTGCCAAATGTGATGTGCTGGCGAGACTCGTCAGCATACTCCTCAGCAGTTTGGGCTCCATTCCCGCAGACTGAAAGGGAAGACAGAGCACGCAGTACAAAAAACGTTAAAAGATGGCACCAAATGTGGACAGAAGCAAAGGGAATGCTGGGATGCGAACCAATACATCACGGGGCGTTAACACAGGACCCAGAATGCCCAGCACACCCCGCCCCCTTCCCACAAGCCACAGCACCAGAATAGGAAGAGGTGCTCTGTGGGATAGCTGCCCATAATACACCACTCCCAATGCTGCTGCAAGTGCTGCAAATGTGACCACGCCAGTGCGCTTGCAGCTGTCAGTGTTGACAGACTGCAGCGCTTTCCCTACTGCTCTCTATGAAGGCGGGTGAAACTAACAGCACTCTATATCTGCAAGTGTAGCCATGCCCTATGACACACTCTGGAAGCTGCTTTTTTGAACAAGTCCCTGATATCAGCTTGTTTATTTGTCTTCTGCCTCTTTTGCATAAAAGTAGAGTGCTGAATGTGCAATTGCATAACCTCTTGAGCAGTATACTAGTCCCGGTTACTAGACTGAAGATTTGTATTTGGAGATATCAAATGCTGGATAATAGAGCTTTTACTTCATACTATATACAGACACACACACACACACACGTATAATTCTGTTCATTTTTTACTAAACTCTTGGCCCCAGTAACATTATCATATGGCAGTGAGTTCTACAGGTTAATTATGCAGTGTGTAAAAATGTATTGCCTTATTAACCTAAAATGGTTATTTTTCTATATTTCGTTGTTATAGAAATAAGTAAGAAAGCCCAAATAAAATAATGAATGATGTAGACATGGTTATGTATTTTTTATCATGTTATTTCTCTCATGAAAGTCTTTCTATGTCTAATTATTTTCATTGACTTTCTTTAAATCTTTTCCATTTCTCCTTTCTGAAACAGGCTCATTTCAAATTGAAGACCATATTTAAGGTCACAAATCTAGCCTCAAAAGCCAAGACTAACCTAAAAACTTCAAAACCAAACCAGATCTTTGGCTTTTAATTGAAGAATTTACGCAAGTATGGAAATATTGGCCAATAGCAGTCTGCAGGTATGAATTCAAATTATGACTACTTCTGCGCTGTTTTTCCTAGCCTCAAAATCTGTTTGTCTGGTTTATGGCCATATGCAACAATCACCTCTTAAGTACGTAATCAGGGCCTTTAAATGGTTCAAAGCTGAGTCTATTTCAAGAAAATGAAAACAAGTTCACCCTCTGCAATCTTCCTATCTGTTGTTAAAGGCCCCATCTACACAGAAAACTTTGGTATAACTTAAAATGTGAATTTAAACTGATTACTTATACAGATATAGCCCCCCCAACCCAACACTGGTATAAGTGCCTTTTTTGTTTAATATAAACCCCTTTCCAAGTGACATAAGTTAAACCAAAAATTGCTACTCTTATTGCAAAATAAGAATGTCCATATGGGTATTAGACAGGTTTAACTATATTGTATAAGTGCTAAATTACTTTCTCATGTAGACAGGCCCTAGCTGACACATCTTCTGCATTCCCTGCTCAGAGGGATATATTCTACACTTTGAGAAACACTGATAGGACACTTCTTTCTTGCACTGTCTAAACTACACGCTCCTGAGAGACGTAGCTATATTGACCTAATCCTTGGTGTGGACAGAACTAGGAGGAATTCTTCAATTGACCTAGCTACTGCCTGTCGGGGAGGTAGATTATCTGTGCTCACGGGAGAAGCCCTCCCAGCAGTATAGGTAGTGTTTACACTGAAGCACAGTGCTTAATTTGTACCAAGGCTTGCCAGGGCTGAGCCCTGGCACCTCTAGTCTTGGCAGTTCATAGCCCTGGCACCTCTAGGATTGCTGCATCAGTTATGAATGTAAAAAAAATTCTTGAGTTCCAGCACCTCTTTCATTAAAAATTAAGCACCGCTGGAGCACTACACAGGCACGGCTACAGTGATGCAGCTGCACTGCTGTAGCTCTTGAAGCGTAAGTATCGCCTTACATGCTTTGATGAGCAATGACTTAATGTTGACATTTAAAGTATCATTGGTATCTGAGTTAGCCCCCATTGAACAACTGGGACAGTTCACACCTCAGAGCTGTGGTTTCAAACTCTGTGAAAACTCAGATACACTGGTTACACTCCATTCACATTCTGAAGGTTCTCGCTGCAAAAAAACCTAAAAGAAAGGAAAAGAAAAATACACACTATTTTTTTTAAATGAAAGCTGAGACTCATCTGCCCATGCCTCCAGGTTGCCCTTTGTGTCCCCCTAGTGGGTATACCCCACACTTTGGAAGTCACTGCATTAGAGGATACATGCTTATTCCAGGATCCGAATGGGTGGGCTGGTTCTTCCTTGCCTATTTAAATGTTAGTCAAGTAGTAAAAATAATAAAGAGGTTACAGCAGAATTCATTCAGGTTTTTCTGGCTTGCAGCAGTCATTCATGGAGAGGAGGCCATAAAGCCTGAAGATTAGTATTTACCCTTCCATTATACTTAAAATCCTTGGCAATGGCAGAGTGGCAAGGAGGCACCTTTGGGTAAAAAGGTGGGCGTTCCAATAATAACCAGACTATTTTCCCCCACCCATGCAGAAAAGTTATATTGCTCTTATGCTTATTTTAAATCATGTGGGCTATGGCCTAGCTGGAGGAAGAGAAGTTGACTGAACCAAATTTGATTTTTTTAAGAAACTCATTTAAATGAGCCCGTCACTTTCTGGTAATGTCCTTAAATTTCCAGGATGATACATCTATCTTGCTTTAGATTTCCATAGTAAAATCGCATGACAGAAAGTAGTATCTACTGGCTTCTAGGGCACAGTAATACTAGAAGCCCAAACATAATTTGCTAGATCAGAACCTACATATTTATCCTAACAGTAAGTGACTAGGTTAAAGACAACAAAGGACTAAAGTTCATCCTTAATCATCAATGGCAGTAAAGGACTTCCCTAACATGTTTATTATTTAATTAATGAAAAATAAATAAGATATTAAAACTAGGGCTGTCAAGCAATTAAAAGAATTAATCACGATTAATCACAAGATTAATCATGTGATTAATCACATTGATAAAGAATAATAGAATACCATTTATTTAAATATTTTTGGATGTTTCCTACATTTTCAAATATATTGATTTCAATTACAAAACAGAATATAAAGTGTACAGTGTTCATTTTATATTTATTTTTGATTACAAATATTTGCACTGTAAAATACAAAAGATAGTATATTTCAATTCACTTAATACAACTACTATAGTGCAATCTCTTTATCATAAAAGTTGAACTTAGAAATGTGCCATTATGTACAAAAAAAAAAACTGCACTCAAAAATAAAAATGTAAAACTTCAGAGCCACAAGTCCACTCAGTCCTACTTTAGCCAACCGCTCAGACAAACAAGTTTGGTTACATTTACAGGAGATAATGCTGCCCGCTTCTTGTTTACAATGTCACCTGAAAGTGAGAACAGGTATTTGCATGGCACTGTTGTAACCAGCATCACAAGATATTTACATGCCAGATGCACTAAAGATTCATATGTCTCTTAATGTTTCAACTACCATTCCAGAGGATATGCGTCCATGCTGATGATGGGATCTGCTTGATAACGATCCTAAGGAGAGTGGACCAACGCGTGCTCATTTTTATCATCAGAGTCAGATGCCACCAGCAGAAGGTTGATTTTATTTTTTGGTGGTTCGGGTTCTGTAGTTTCCACATCGGAGTGTTGCTCTTTTAAGACTTCTGAAAGCATGTTCCACACCTCGTCCCTCTCAGATTTTGGACGGCACTTCAGATTCTTAAACCTTGGGTTTTAAAAAACCTATTTTTAGAAATCTCATATTGGTACCTTCTTTGCGTTTTGTCAAATCTGCAGTGAAAGTGTTCTTAAAACCAACATGTGCTGGGTCATAATCTGAGACTGCTATCACATGAAATATATGGCACAATGTGGTAAAACAGAACAGGAGACGTACAATTCTCCCCCAAGGAGTTCAGTCACAATTTAATTAACACATTATTTTTGTAACGAGCATCATCAGCATGGAAGCATGTCCTCTGGAATGGTGGCTGAAGCACAAAGAGGCATACGAATGTTTAGCATATCTGGCACGTAAATACCCTGCAGTGCTGGCTACAAAAGTGCCATGTGAACATATGATCTCACTTTCAGGTGACACGGTAAATCAGAAGCAGGCAGCAGTATCTCCCGTAAATGTAAACAAACTTATTTGTCTGAGTGACTGGCTGAACAAGAAGTAGGACTGAGTGGATTTGTACACTCTAAAGTTTCACATTGTTTTGTTTTTGAGTGCAGTTATGTAACAAAAAAAATGTACATTTGTAAGTTATATTTTCATAATAGAGATTGCACTACAGTACTTGTATGAGATGAATTGAAACATACTATTTCTTTTATAATTTTTACAGTGCAAATACTTGTAGTAAAAATAATATAAAGTGAGCACTGTACACTTTGTATTCTGTGTTGTAACAGAAATTGTGTTGAAAATGTAGAAAAACATCCAAAAATATTTAACAAATTTCAATTGGTATTCTGTTATTTAACAGTGAGATCAATCACAATTAATTTTTTTGAGTTAATCGTGTGAGTTAACTGTGATTAATTGAAAGCCCTAATTAAAACTATATGGTGCTACACACAAAAAAATAGAAAGGCAGGAAAGTTCCTGCTAGGCTTAGACAGCTGGTATGTGGCAGTACGGCCTACTGACAACTCTTTGAAATGGCTATCTTGTTCTGCAGAATTTCAGCTTTCATTATGAAAAGCATGGACACTTTTCAAAGTCACCAGAATAGAGGCTCAACTTAAATGTATACCCAAAATTTAAAAACTCAGTAAAAAAAAACTAAAAAAGAGCCACCATGGCTTAACAACCATGTAAAAGAAGCAATGAGAAATAAAAAGGCATCTTTTAAAAAGTGGAAGTCAAATCCTAATGAGGTCAAAGAGAAAGGAGCATAAACACTGTCAAATTAAATGTAAAAATGTAATAAGAAAAGCCAAAAAAGAGTCTAAAGAACAGCTAGCCAAAAACTCAAAAGGTAATAAAATTTTTTTAAGTACATCAGAAGCAGGAAGCCTGCTAAACAACCAGTGGGGCCTCTGGACGATTGAGATACAGAAGGAGCACTTAAAGACAATAAAAGTCATTGTGGAGAAACTAAATGAATTCTTTGCTTCAGTCTTCATGGCTGAGGATGTTAGGGAGATTCCCAAACCTGAGCCGTCTTTTGTAGGTGACGAATCTGAGAAATTGTCACAGACTGAAGTGTCACTAGAGGAGGTTTTGGAATTAACTGAGAAACTTAACAGTAACAAGTCACCGGGACGAGATGGCATTTACCCAAGGGTTCTGAAAGAACTCAAATGTGAAATTGAGGAACTATTAACTATGGTTTGTAACCTGTCCTTTAAATCAGCTACTGTACCCAGTGACTGGAAGATAGCTAATGTAACACCAATATTTAAGAAGAGCTCTAGAGGTGATCCTGACAATTACAGACTGGTAAAATCTAACGTCAGTACCGGGAAAATGAGTTGAAACAATAGTAAAGAATAAAATTGTCAGACACATAGAAGAACAAATTGTTGCACAAAAGTCAACATGGTTTCTGTAAAGGGAGATCATGTCTTACTAATCTATTAGAGTTCTTTGAAGGGGTCAACAAACATGTGGACAAGGGGGATCCAATGAACATAGTGTACTTAGATTTCCAGAAAGCCTTTGACAAGGTCCTTCACCAAAGGCACTTGAGTAAATTAAGTTGTTATGGGATAAGAGGGAAGATCCTTCCATGCACTGAGAACTGGTTAAAAGACAGGGAACAAAGGGTAGGAATAAATGGTAAATTTTCAGAATGGAGAGAGGTAACTAGCGGTGTTCCCCAAGGGTCAGTCCTAGGAACAATCCTATTCAACCTATTCTTAAATGATCTGGAGAAATGGGTAAACAGTGAGGTGGCAAAGTTTGCAGATGATACTAAACTGCTCAAGATAGTTAAGACCAAAGCAGATTGAAGAACTTCAAAAAGATCTCGCAAAACTAAGTGATTGGGCAACAAAATGGCAAATTAAATTTAATGTGGATAAATGTAAAGTAATGCATATTGGAAAAAATAACCCCAACTATACATACAATAGGGTGGGGGCTAATTTAGCTACAACTAATCAGGAGAAAGATCTTGGAGTCATCGTGGATAGTTCTCTGAAGGCATCCACACAGTGTGCAGCGGCAGTCAAAAAAGCAAATGGGATGTTAGGAATAATTAAAAAAGGGACAGAGAATAAGACGGAGAATATCTTATTGCCCTTATATAAATCCATGGTACGCCCACATCTTGAATACTGCGTACAGATGTGGTCCCGTCATCTCAAAAGAGATACACTGGCATTAGAAAAGATTCAGAAAAGGGCAACTAAGATGATTAGGGATTTGGAACAGTTCCCATATGAGGAGAGATTAAAGAGGAGACTAAGGGGGCGATATGATATGATATGATAGAGGTATATAAAATCATGAGTGGTGTGGAGAAAGTAAATAAGGAAAAGTTATTTACTTGTTCCCATAATAAGAATTAGGGGCCACCAAATGAAATTAATGGGTTGCAGGTTTAAAACCAATAAAAGGAAGTTCTTCTTCACTCAGCACACAGTCAACCTGTGGAACTCCTTGCCTGAGGAGGTTGTGAAGGCTAGGACTATAACAGGGTTTAAAAGAGAACTGGATAAATTCATGGAGATTAAGTCCATTAATGGCTATTAGCCAGGATGGGTAAGGAATGGTGTCCCTAGCCTCTGTTTGTTCGAGGGTGGAGATGGATGGCAAGAGATCACTAGTTCATTACCTGTTCGATTCACTCCCTCTGGGGCACCTGGCATTGGCCACTGTTGGTAGACAGGACACTGGGCTGCATGGACCTTTGGTCTGACCCGGTATGGCCATTCTTATGTTCTTACGTTAAACCTCTAATAGTTATAGTTTTGAAGAAAACGTAAAACATTTGAATCAAATGAAACTGATGCAGAAATGTCTATGTGAATCTTCAGAGCACAACAATAGCTGGAATAGTAGTAACTTTGAGGGATGTGAACTGCTCCATTTATCTGAGGGAGGTGTTAGCTCAGAAGTCCAGTGATGATCATTTAAATACCAAAATTGTTTAATTCTTCATAAAAGTAAGGAGAGGGAAGACCACAGGTCACTCATAATTTACTGTGGGGGTCATTGCATTTTGGTACCACAAGGGGGTGGTATTTGGGAGGTACCACCACTTATTTTTCCCCCTTCCAAGGGGAAGCCAAGCCCAAGGAGCGTAACAAAACCCTTGGGCATATGCAAATTCTACTGAGGGAATCCAAGTTTAAGGAATCCAATGGAAATCAAAGCATACATGATTATATTTTGAACATCTGCACAATCTATTGTGAGTGAAGTCTCATTTGAATGACTCATATGAGTAGCGCTTACTATGTGAGTAGAGCTTGGAAGAGTACCACAACTTCCCCTTCCCCCTCAATTTGATCCCTCGTCCCGCCCTAAGAGCTTAGCATCTAACTCAGACAAAATTTATGCACAGGACAAAAGTGTAGTCAAGGTGATGACTATATGAAAGGTTCACACAAGAAGTAGGATTTGGGGAGAGACTAGAGAGAAGAGGAGGTTGCTTGCCAGACGAAGATCTATCCCAAGTGTAAGGGGTAGCAGGAAAGAAAGGTGCAAATACAAGTCTAGAAGAAAGAGACAAAGACTGTTGCCAGGCAAGTGGACGTAGGGGAGTATAATTGCTAAGTGACCATGGAGAAAATCAGTGATGACAAAAACTTTAGTAAGTTATGTAATATCTAATTTCTAAAAAAGGTGGTGGCTAAAATGGAAAAGTAATAGAATTTCAAGCTGTTGTAGCCAAGGTTCAGAGGCCAGCTGTAACAGGAGCAGGGATTTTGCAAGAGAAAGACCATTCACCTAAGGCAAAATGAAAAATTCTGCTGGCAGCTGTTAGCAGAGGATTCATATGGAAATTTTTTTTTAGCAAATGTAGTCTGAATAGCTGACGCACTGTTAAAGGGTGTCCTTTAAAGTTGCATTAAAATGTTAAGGAAAATAAAATCCAAACATCATAACAGGTGACTAAAGTTTATTATAATCTCATGAAGTCAGTAGAGTAAATGCAAACATATAGTTTATTTTTATCATCTGGTTTGTCTTAATCACAAGCTAAAAATTCATTTATAACCTGTATACAAAATGCCATGTTTATATCAATATCATATGCAGCTAGCATGAAAGAGTATACATTAAAATGAATAACAGAAATCCGTAATGGTCAAAGACAACCAATAACAAAACCACTAAATTCCAGTTGTCAAACATGATTTACTATGTATATTTCTCCTTTATTCTGTTAAAACAGTAATTATTAAAACTAAAGTGATATGGGTGAGTGTTTATGACTTCCTATTAAAAAGCCTGACTTAGAGCAGTATTCATTTAAGTTTAAGGTTGAAGAAAATCATGCAGAGATCTCTGTTCGATGGCCTAGTGACTTTATATCCTCTTGTCAAACCTCAGCAGTTTTATTTGTAGTGATACATGCCGGAGAAGGTTGGAGGTTAAAGTTGATAGGAGGGCCAACAGGAAAGCCAACCAACTTCTTTCAAAAGATTACAACCTTTAACATATTAGGATCTGTTGGCAGTTACTGCCAACTTTACAAGTCTACATTTTGTGTACTCTTTACAAATATTCCCAAAATTCCAGATCAAATGGATCAAGTAAATGCTCTTTGTACTTTCCTACAGTTATTGCTTCCTAACTTTACTACTGTGTAAGCTATTTATTCGTTGATTTTAAAATAATGGTTAGCAAGGATTGACCATTTTTCTAATAAGCAACTATGGGCAGTTAAAGTTCTATTCTAATTATCAACTCCTGGTCTCTCCCTTGCCTCCAGGCTCAATTTGCCAACCTCTTCCAAAAGGTAGATCACTAAAATGATGCACAGGACCCTGGCCCCCTCCCCACCCAAATCAAACCTTTTTTATCCTGCAGTAGTAGACTTCATTTATTAAAACATATGGATATCTATCTCCCTTCATCATCTTTCCCTGGCACATGTCCAAAGGACCATGACAAGCAGCAAATCTCTGGAATGAAAAATAGTCAATACATGGTAAGGATGAATTATAAAAGAGAGCCCATGATATTTATATATTCTTTGTGAACAAATGTGTTATGACAAACAAGTGTTAAGAGCAAGAAAACTTGTAACAAAGGATGCACAACTGTATGAGTGTTAAAGTTTTCTCTTAGTTTGCTACTTTCTTTAGAATGCAATATTTGCACCATATAGCACAGGGTCACGGATTGGAAGTATTTTTGAGCTTCTGTAAGTCACAAGTAAATTGTGACATTAAAGAACAAACAAATTCAGGGTAATCTTTTCCAATATTTATACGACACTTGTCCCATGCTGGTTACAAGAATAATTCAGTTTATAACAAAGAACATGATATTACATTAAAAAACGATCACTGCACATTTGTTTATGCAATTTAAAAATTAAATAACTTTAACCAGTTTTCTTGCAATGCCGCTGATATCTGCAATGTTTTACTTGCAGGTGTACATCAGCCAAACTGTTATGTTGATTCATTAATTATCCATTACTATAATTAGGCAATGTTACGCTTCAAAACGTGTAAGACAAAAAACATATACATTATCTGCTTGCTAGATCATGCAATCAATAGGGATGGAAGAAAAAATCTCATGTTTAATGTTTTCAGGTAGCAGATTTGATTTCTAGGTCTCGATTTTCAATCCCCCACAACATTTGGAAAAAGTGAAAATTCTGCATTTCATAGCACGATCTAGCTATTGCTACAATGTTAAGTATTTAAAACTAGATGTGCTCTAATAAAATCTGACTAGCTAATTAATACTCAAAAACAGAGTGGAAGCTACTTAAAGGAATGGTGTGTGTATAAACTCCTTTATGTCTTTAAAGAGACTGAGGCAGGGTGGTGTAATTCTATATAAGTAAAATATTTAATATCCCATGTTGCCTATAACTTTTTGTTCTAGCTGTAATTTAAGAAATAAACACATTCCCCTACAAAGGTTTACTTTTTCTAGTAATCTCAGATTATGCATTTTTGCCATCATATCAAAGAGAGGGAGAGGCCTTTATGGTAAAGATATTAAAAACCATTTACACTGACACATAAACATGCCATCCTGTATCTGTTTTACTCATACCCTAACACTGTCCAAGAATGTGATAACGTAGCAGCATTTTCATTTTAAACTCCACATTTCAGTTCAGGGGTTTGTAACATACAAATTTGATCTGGAATAGCATTTAAAATATGAGATCATACCTAATCCCAAAACTAGTTTAATTTGACCACCAGTTACAAAAGGGGGAAGGAAGAGAAGAATTTGGCTTCTGATTAGTTGACATTAAAGGAATGAAGATGTAGAGTAACACCTCAAGCACAGATAGCGACTGACATCAACTCATTCAAAAGCTGCTAGATGCTCTGCACTTTTGAAAATTAGGCTACTTACATAGATGCCCAAAATATAGACTTGGGAGCCAAATTTTAGGTACCCATTTTTAAACTGGCTTGGATTTTTATTGTATTAATGTCATAATAGAACACTACAAATGGGATATAACTATCCCCAAATGCACAAAATATCCTGAGACTTTCATAGTCAAAACTTGCTTTCTTATACCCCAAACTCTGGCTCTCCAAAAGTTTAGAAATTAGAGACTTTCATATTAAACAGAGCTGCACTCTCTTTGATATTCTGTTTCCTAGTAAACTCTCCCCTTCAGTTTCAGCCTTTTATAAGGGACCTTTTCCAGCATGCTCTTTGATAGTTGTCCATTTAACTTTGGGAGAGGGATTGCAGCCTCATTGTGTATATATTTCAACTGTCTGTGGCAGGATGAGTCTCCTTTCCATATAGCTGGCATTTGGATTCATCTTATGTTGTCTCCTGATCTTCCCTTATTCTCATTCTTGAAACGGCACATCTTCATAAAGAGTATTAAAAATGAAAAAGTTTGACAAATGCTAGATGACACTGATAAGAGCGACTTTCAAAAAGATTTTTTCTCGCATGCTTGGTATTGTGCAACCCTAACACACAATATGTATTATTGACTCAGATTATCCCCTTTAGAACTGCACATGAAGAGGACTCTCCACACATAGTATGAGGCCTCAGATATCTTCAAGTCACCATCCCCTTTCTCTAGGCTCTGTGGAGGTCTTGGCACATGTGCCAAACTGGCAGAGAGGACAGAGGTTGGATAGGGTCAGTGTGCAAGCCATCCCCTCCTTACTAGTCCCTTGGAAATGAATCAGAAACATCTTCAATTTGGGGTCTTATTTTTCTGAGACCTGACAAAAAATGGCGGCAGCTAGATGGTATTTTCCTAATATTTTATGCCAAAGTGTAGCTTGCTCTCCTACTGCATGTTTCCCCAGTTCCTCAAAAACAATGTATTTATTGGTGGTAAGATTATGAGAGTTTTGAGAAGATTTAAACTTCAGTTTGTTTTTACTGCAGGAAGTTGGATTTTTATAACAAAAAATATATTGTACAAAATACACTGTGCATCTTCTATCCAGGTTTTTAAAAGTGCTTTACAAGCCTCATGATACTTTGTACAGTTGGGTAGTGTTGTTTGAATTTTACAAACAGGGAACTTAAAGCACAGAAATATTAAGGAATGTACTCAACATCACATAAGAGATCAGTGGCAGAACTAGGACATGAAGATCTATCTTCTGATTTCTAACAATGTATTATACCCACAATAAGAATATACCCACAATAAGAATGTCTACTCTGTGTACTGAAACATTGTTGCCAAGAATTAATGATCCATAGAACACAAAGAAGTGTCTCAAAATCATTATATTGGGTTTACTCCTGCTCTGATTATTATTTGCACCTAAAGGCCTAACCAGGATCAAGGCTCCATTGTGCTAGACACCATACAAATGCCCTCCCCCCCAAATTAAAAATAAGGACCTGATCATTCAAAGATTTATGTATGTACTTCTATTAAATTAAAGATGTGTGCAGGTCATTGCATGAACAGGGCCTAATTTATATTACACTACTATTTATGTCAATGAGACAGGATAGGATCCAGTCTGTTGTGTGAAATTATTTAATTTAGATTTTATACAATATGTGCCTATCACTATCTTTGACTCATTTACCAAAAGTTAAAAGAGTGCAAATTAGTATGTGCCTTAAGGACACCTAACACAAGCATTTTATACTCTGAATCTGTAATATGAAGGTTTATTATTTTTAGTATGAGTTCAATATAACTGTGAAGACTTCTTTGGAGCAGCTGCAGAGTACAGTGTGAGAATGCATTTTTAAAATGCCTGAAGGGGTTAATGAGAGCCTCTGGGCACAATCAGCCTTTCCCTGCTGCACCTGCAGTGATTGTTGAGCCTGGAAAAAGGAGCTCAAAGGGCAAGGAGAGCTATCTTTGGCTCTCACTAAGTGAGAGATGCTTGGCTGGAATGTGGAAGATGAGTTGGACCGTTGGCAGACAGAGCCTCCCGGAAGGACAACAGGCCTGCAACACGGAGCCTAAGGCAGTTGGGAAGCGAAGTGGCAGAAAATGAATCTGTCCAGAATTTTGCATGCTGGTGGACGGGCCTGTAAGAATCAGGAAGACTCCTGGCTGAGTCAGGGATTGTCCTGCCAGAGGAATAGGAAAAACTCTCCTGCAGCAGAACCGGCTGCTAAGAAGCTCTGCAGTGAGCCCAGATGCTTAAAGAAAGTGGGGATGACACACAAGAGAGCGGCTGAGGCAAAGGCCCGAGACCAGGTAAGGTAAGAAGTGGTTCAAGGAAGTAGAAATCTGTGTAGTCACGCCTTGATTGTCTATTCAAAGGTCTCTGGACTGAAACCCAGCAAAGTGGGACGGCCTGGGCTCCCTTTCCAGCCCACTGAGGAAAATGGAGTAGACCTCTCTCTTCTGACAAGGGGTAAGGACTATCAAAGCCCCCCCGATACCAGGGATAAGGATGAACGTATGTGGACTTGGACGAAAGGGATGTTGACTGACAGTTATTAGTTGGACTACTGGTTTGCCCTAGAAGGGGTGGGACTATATGTGAGCCACCATGAGTCACAAGAAGAAACTGACCCCAACAGTTTTGACTCAGCTGTCAGTAGGAAACATTAAAGGAAGAGAGCCCATCCACTGGGGGTGCACTGGCTGGTGAGTAACATGCTTATAAACCTTCGTCCATAAACAAGTGTCGGGGGAGGAAATTAAACATCTGTTAGAATAATGTCAATTTAGATTTATATATTTTATTGTAGCCAGTTTTCATCCCGATACACACCTGTGCACATAAAAAAATTACTACTGAAATACAACGATCATCTCTTGGGTGTCTCACAGCAATGCTAACAGCATAAATCAAACTGCAAAACAGTTTAAGGGAGGCAATAAAGACCATTGTGTGTACTTGTACACACACATACGACTTCGACTTGAGTGCTACGGGTCCTACAAAGGAGAATAAAACCATGGCAATCCCGTGGAAACAGAGGAGAGAAGCAGCATGGAGGAGGTCCTACAAAGGGGAATAAAACCATGGCAATCCCGTGGAAACAGAGGAGAGAGGCAGCATGGAGGAAAAGAGAAGCAGTTTCTCCCACAATGGCATAGCAGAGGGGCAGTTAGTTGCTAAACTCTGCAGGAGTGAAGAGGATGTGAAGAGAGGCATAGTCTGGCAACGGTACTATGGGCGATATTCTCCTCTGAAATCTGCATACTGTATGGAGCAAAAGAGTTAAGATTTATGCTACTTGTACTCTGTACATTATCAGGGTATATCTCACTTAAGCATTTCACCAGTGCACCTTGGGCCCTCCTATTCTCTGCTTATGGCATGTAACTGTCTAGTTTCCTCTTGGCTGTAAACCTTTGGTCTAATTTTGGCTATTGGATTTAGTGTACGGGTGCTGGATGGTGTTGGTGACCTGTGATATACAAGAGTGTATGATCTGGGGGTCCTTTCTGGCTTTAAGCTCTATGACTTCTTAGAAAAGTGAGAGAGTTGCCATGACCAACCAGCCTTTGAGTGCACAGTAGCGAGGACTGTGGTAGGCTACATACAGACAGAGCGATGTCTCATGTTTAGATAATGTTCAGCAGGATGTTGTTTATCTTGTCCCATAAGTCACCGCCTAATGTTTGGAACAGAGGTTGTGCCATCTGCCCCTGCCACAGTTCTGCCAATGCCATTCACTTCAGGGAAGCATGTGATAAATTTTATCACCATCAAAGAAAAGCATTTTTTCATACAGCATTCCCCTGCCCCGCAAGTTCTTGTGCTGAAGAAAAACACAGGGTTCTGGAATATTAAAAATTAAAGACAACATAAGTACCAACAGTTTCCGGAATAGTAAATATTCTTCTATTTACATGGTCTGCCACTCCCATACAGTGAAAAATGCTATGAATTAAGAATCCCAACTTAATTTCTTAGAGGATTTAGCAAGACCTCCAATGTTATTTTAAAGTAATTTTGTTTGTTATTAATACATTTTGGATTGTTCCTGAGCCAGCACTTACAACTATAAAACTGGCAAAAAGAAGAGTTTCTCAACAAAGTGTAGTCATTTATTGAAAATGCACTTCTATGAAGTTGTTTTATCTGTAAGAGAAAGTCCACTAAAAGACAGAAAACTTGCACACAGAATCATTTGGTGCTACGACAAAACAACTGGTCAATGTAAATGATGTCTGTGTAGTAGGGTGCGAGCAAACTGAAGTTACAAAAATCTTCATAGGAAAGGATAAGACTGAGCAAGGTATCCTTGCTCTAAAAGGAGAACAAGTCAGAGTTACTTACAAACAACTACTTATCATATAGTCAGGTTAACTTGCATCTAGTTTGCTAAAAGCAATCTAGTTCAGTGAAGCTCTCAGACACAGAACTAATTAAACTTTTTGACTAATATCGAAGAAAAACATGAGCTTTCATCTTTTTTGACTTAAGTGAAAATATTATTGGTAAACATAAGATATTTCATTCAAGAGGGAAAAGATTAATACTTGGAATATAATCAAATATAAAAACATAATATCCCATCTAGATACCTCTGGTTAATAAATGCATCTAGTGTGTACACTCCCACATACTTTCATTGCTGTGAACAAAATGTCTATTAAATTATGCTGATCATTTTTGCATTTAATTGTAGTAAGACACCGTTATATTACCAAGTTAATTGTTCACCTAATTTTTGAGATGATAAACATCATAGGGCAGCAGATTTTTTTCAAAATTACAGAAAAAGTCAAATAATTCTAATTCTTTAAACACAAAAATGTACTCTAATGTATTACATATAGCTTTAAATTAAAAGCTAAAGAAAATTAAATATATGATTCACTGTTGTGACTCAAACAATAGTTTCAAATCATACTTTTCCTCATCCTCAGTAATGTATTAACATTATGAAATTTTATAACACTTTAAATTTCTTTGAAACAAAAAGTCTATTTTACCTTTTAATTAAATCTATTTCTCTAAAAGGTCTTTAAAGGCTCTACAAACTACCTTGCATTTTATTATTGCTGACAGTTATCTAAACCACGCTTGAATGCTCTCTCTATCCGTTAGTGAACAATTGAAAGATCATATGCTAAGAGACTTGTGCTTTCTCTTCTTCTTGCCCTGTAATTAAGGCATTTAAATACATTTCTTCATAGCAGTTAAGAGAGCACACTGTAAAAAATCATGAACTGAGACTATTTTGAGTTTAGCAACCACAAATACATACAACATAAATTTGTCTCAATGGTAAATATAAAAAACAGAACAAAAAACCCGCTTGAAATAACATAATGAATTTACAGAACGCATGGACTGAAAAGGTTTTGTTTGGCTGTCTTAAGATATTTAAATGATCTATGGTAGTTTGACAATACTACCACATTGTTAGCTATCCTACAAGGAAGGTAAACATTTATATCAAACACACATTTGTCAAGAATATTTTAGTTTTTAATAGGGCTTTTTGCACTATAAAAAAATGGAGGGAAAGGTGTGAGGAGGACAACATGTGGATGGAAGGAATTACCATATGGTAATTACAACAAATCTGGTAAATTTATTATAATAAATATTTGCCATTATACATTTAGAGCAACAGACATATGCTTTATAAAATGTTAAAACAGATAAAACGAACAGAAATTTGTGAAACTGCAGTTTTTCTAAACTGAAGAATTCTTATAATTAATGTACTGCACCATTTTTGACACAAACATGTTAAGAAGTTTCTTTCACATTATGAAAGGAATTCAGCATGTATATGGTCAAAATATTTCTATATAGAAATTATATACAAGATGTAAAGTATAAAGTGTATCTTAGTTACAGAAATGCTTTAGGAAATATTCTATATCAATTTGACATTAGTTGGTCATACAGCATATCCCTTACATGTAAATCTAGTTTCTGTGGCAGAAGTTCTTTATGTTGTTGTCTCAATCAAATGTTAAAAGATATGTTGTACTAAGTTATGTTTTTTCTTAAATCAGACTAGAATAAAAAAATAATTTTTAAAAAGTTGTCAGCATGTTGTATTATGAACAACCTTATTAGTCCTTTACAATTACAATAGGTACCTCTGGACAAGATCGAGCAGACATGACAAATGCTTCTGACTTCTTTTTAAATCGAACCTGGAAGGTCATCGCTGAACAAACAGAATACTGTACAACTGGGGTCATAAATTGTCGAAGATGACAAAAATGTAAGTTTATTTTTTTGTTCTACAAAATAAATGAATAAGTTATTCAGTTTGGACTGTCCTTTTATCCCTGCTTGATTTTATACTTGAAAGAGATAGGTAACTTTTTTTCTTAATTTTTTATAAATGTGTCAATTTAACTTTTATATTATGTCCTTCTGGATCCAACTGACAATATTAGCATTGTCTTTCAAATAACTACTGCACTTTCTAAATGTAGTCTTCTGTATGGCTTTCTAATAAATTCTTAGCTTTGTTTGTATTTGCTCACCATCATTAATTATGACAAAGCTGTAAACTTTAAGAAAAAACAGTCCACAAATTTGGAATTTAATATTTTGTCTTTAATTTCATTTTTTAAAGTGTACAGGAAAAATGCTAGCTCAATGAATCGGGTCAAGAAAAAGTACATGTATTATTTCTCCTAACATTTTTATATTTTGTTTTTAGGATAATTTAACAGGACTGGTAGTTTTTGATTAAATTTAATTTGTGTGGAGCCTAAACAATAACAAATTACTGGAACTGTAAACATATTAATAATTGTCACATTTAAATCTTGTGCTATAGTTTTAAGTAGAAGTATATAGAATGAATTAGAGATCTGTAAATGCCTGATGGGAATTAGTAGTGTAAGACAAAAGAAAATGAAATGTTAACTGAAAAGAAAGTAAGTTAGGTCAAATGAAAATGTAAATCAACAAGAGTTGGATAGTACTCAGATCAACAGCTTTAGCTAATAAAAGTTCTAACAGATCAGTGACCATACAGTTTGAAACAAATATGAAATATGAATGACTTTAAAAGGAATAATATTAAAAGTACAACAGTAATCAGATATACAATTACCAAAATTCAAGTGAAGGAAATTCAAACTGAAATGTATGAGGGGCAATTATGTACCTATTTTGACAATTCTAAGTGGTCAAGTTTTTAAAGTATGACACAGAAACCTTAACCAATCTATAGATGAGTGATAAATGAGGCATTTTGTGTCATTACAGTCCCATAAATCACTTTCTTTAACTGCTGACGGCTTTTATCAGATCTAACCTTTTCAAGCTTCTATTAGAGTGCTAACATTTTCAACTTTGACACATATGAAATTTACAAATTCTGCAGCTGATTAACTCCGGACAGAAGCTCACTGCCATCATTGCCTTCTTCAAGTTGGGTTAGAGCTTCAGTGTCTCAAAAACTCTCACTCACAATAGGACAAAAATCTCAATTAATGTAGTGGGCGGTATTTCAAAGGTACAAAACAGTTTTTCTTCTGAAGCAAATAAATGAAAGCATGCTTTCTGCTGTACTCAGCAATGTTCAGCAAACTTAAGTAACAGACTGTTTGCAATTTAAAAATCATATGCATAAGTAGTAAAATCCGTATAAAGATACGCAACACTTTAGTAATTGTAAGTCAGAAGAATAATTTTCTTTTACTTATCCTGGTTTTAAATTCTAATTAGAAATTTTATATTAAATTGATGAACTCTGTTAGCTATTTGAAAAGCCACATCATAAAGAAATCAAACAAGACTATAATCATAACCTCTAGAGCTATAAGCTAATTTTCATCATGGACCCAGTTATTATGGGAATGCACATCCTTTTCCATGGGAACTTTCACTAAACTCCTTCTGAACTAAAATAAAAGGGAATTAAATGCCTCAAATCATCAGGCTCAAAACATGTATTTTCATAATTTATAATTACAAATTACAGTAGTACTTTATATAATTCAGATATAACTTACACACACACACACACACACACACACACACACACACACACACACACACACAGAGTGAAACCTTCAAGGAAATACATTTACAAGATTTAATTGATACAGACGTTGAAACAAAGCTCAAGTTTAAAGAGATACTGTCTTTAATAATAATAGTCAGACTGAAGAAATCTTGATGTTGGTTGTGTGACCACTGGAAGCCTGGTACTTCAGATGGTATTAGTTTTGATAAGAACTAACTAGACATCAGACCTAAACAATGAAACCTGAAGAGACAGGCTCAGACCACGCAAATAGGAATATCTGCAGAGACCCTCCTGCGGCAGATTGCCTCTTGTTCACAAACCACAAATCTTAGAAAAATAGTGGGCAAAGGACAACTTTTCTTCAGTATCATAGCTAACATAGCCTTGTAACGTCAGTGGCTAAGGCCTATCTATGACAAATTAAAAACATTATTTCACTAATAATGTTACACATCACAGAAGCTGTGCAGTTACTTTTTGACAATTCAGATGTAAATCCTGGAATGCATATGAATATTCATGAGAAAATCATATTTATCATTTAAAACAAAAGGACATGGCTTCTTGGTGTTCAAATCAAAAATCAGTGATGGATGAGGCCATGATAATCAAAGACAAACCAAAAAACACAGATGTTTGCTGCTCTTGATTAAAAACAGAAAGACTAGTCCAAAAGAACAACAATATTGACAATCTAAAAATGTTTATATATACACTGTGTGTACAGACATGTGGGTATGTATGTGTATATATATGTTTAGAAATTTCTATGTTAGTTATTTTAATTTTTGCTTATTTAAGATTATTTTACATAAAGTCAAAAGAAACCAGGGGTAGTCAAGAAAACAACAGAAGCTTTGAATAATTCAAATATTTTTATTATGGATAAACAATTTTAGTCTCTTATGTAGTTACATAAGCTCCACCCATAATAATGTAAATAATTTTAACTTATTATCATTTGTTTTATTGACATATTTCTGGGTTTTAGTGACACTTGCGTAGTGTGTGCTCTAAATTTTAGATTTCCTTATGGTTACATAGTGTAAATATAAATGTGTACTTGAGCACAAATACAACTTCTGAAGATGGCATGATGATGGTCAGAGAAGGGGACTGGGAGTCAGAATTTAGGGCTCAGTTTCCAGCTCTTGCAATGTCTGGTGACACTCAGCAATTCATTTAAACTTCTGTGTGCCATTTTACTCATATATAAAATGTATTAACCTATATCCTCATCCCCTCACTCTCTCAGGGAGATATAGACCCTGATTCAGCACAGTACTTAAGTACATATCTAACTAACTATGTGAATAACCACACTGAAATCAATGGGATGTCTGTTATGTACTGCATATGTTTGTACAGTATCTAGCCCAACAGGATTGCACCTGGGTGGCATACAGATTCCATCACAATATAAATGTTAAATGATGATAATACCCAAGTGTTAGAGTTGGGAACATGCTTAAATATCTTGCTGAATCATGTACATAGTTTCCTATCTTCAGTGGTCAGCATCTCAGGGACTTGCCTAAGACTAGGAAGTATTTAGATATTATAGTTATAGGTTCAATAGAAAAACCTAAGGTAGAGAGTTAAAAAAACTAATCAGGTATCTCCTTCTATTGCATGGAAACATAGGTCAACTGTGTCTTACCAGTGTGGTGTTCTGAGAAACTTAGATGAAAAGTACCATAGATTTTAAATTCAGAATTGGAGGGACAAAAGGAAAAAGTCACTGCAGGTTTTATGCAGAATCAAATCTTTTCAGGCAGACTATGCAGTACTGTAATCACAGCTTTGTTTATGAGATTTACAATAAACACAATACTTAAATTCTGATCTGGTATGATTGAGATGATCTCTGCCAGCAACCTACTATACCCAATTAGATATCAGGTTCCCAATATTCAGTATAGTAAAGAAATCATGAAGGATTTATTAAAAGAAGATCCATTTTATAAACTATTGAAAATTAAGGCCTAAACTGCTCATCCAAGTGTCCTTCAACATAAACCACATTGCTGATATTTGCATAAAACTAACACCACAACAAAAGGGATTTTCTTTGCTGTGATGAGTATTAACATTTTTGCTATTATTAAAATGATGATCTTCAGCTGACCCATTAAAGACCAATTTCCACATAATAACACATTTCAGTGATCTAATTATTTCCCCCTAACTTTTAAAGGTATTTTTTTTTTTTTTTTTTTTGTTTTTTTAAATCTTGTCTTGGAACCTTAAAAGGAATTCCTGGTTATAGAGATGCTGCTGTGCTTAATGCAAAAATCTCAACTGACTTCTCCAACCTAAAATAGATAATTGTAGCTCTGTGAAGGCAGTTTCTTGTGTTTAAGAAACCAGAAGTCCTCATACTCCATATTACCTTCCATACCATAATGCAGACATCTTCTATACAAACTTCCTAGTTTCCTCATTTTTAACCTGGAAGAACCACTCTCAAAAAGACTGAAAGGTAATTTGAAGTCTATACTGACACTATATTTATCTGCTCCTAAGCAAAGATCTCCAAGGCACAGGGAATTTGTGTAACATTAAATGAGACTGCTGTCCTTTAACCAGGCACAGACCAACGAACAAACTTAATTTTACATCTCAAGCTGCACTTAAATTTTTCAAACCCACTCAGCCTCTTGTTTTCACCTCCTTTACTTACTGTGAGAGAGTTCTGTCTGTAATCGGCTTTTGACTTTATTTACTTTTTTTCTTATATTAATACAAGTAGTTTTATACTCCAGATATAGTAATTTAACATTAATACATAAAGGTGTGTTTATAAGAAAATTCTTCCACCTTTTGGCCCTTTTTTGAAAAATTTACTGAAAGCCTAATATATTTAATATTCAGTAGCATGTGAGAATAATTTTTATGCAACTCTGATGGTTAGAAAGATAGATAACTCAATTATTAGATCATCTATCAAAATATTCAGATGTATAAGAGGCTACTAAAAAGATTGATGACTGAGAAAGTCCACTGATTCTCTAGCCATCATATTCACACATTTGGCTAGACAACATTTTTCGCTGCCTTCACAAGCAAGCTTCATTACCCATCACTCCACTGAAAAGAGTTTATTATGAGGCTGCCATCTTGGCAAGACTATTATTTAGATGATAAATGTTGGGGAGAAAAGTGTGTCTAGATTTTTTTTTTTTGTGAGATGAGCTTTTTGACAGATAAAACAAACAGCATCTACATTTCTAATTAACTTAAATTTGGCAGTTACAAATACAGGTCAGTAAAGCTATGATACACTACTAGATTATTTTCTGTCTGAATTTTGTCCTTAATTTGTAAAATGTAAATTAACTAATTAGAGGAAAAGCAGCATTATTTGTGACAAAATGCTTCTGTTAGTTCTGTGCTCTTTGACATTTATCATCAACTGTACTCCCTTATTCTAACTTCTCGTAGATGGATAATTATACTTATATTAATATATTAAGTTTTTAATCTTTGAAACTAAAATGAAAGTTTCAGTTTTTGAGAAAATACACCATATTATACAACATGCAAGTACACTACATATTCTAAGCTTTGTTTTATTTAAAGTGTTCTGCTGTTTATGTATATGTGTGTAGTAGTAGTACACACAATTTTTCAGAAGATTATGGTATCTTTCTTGCACACAGAGGGTGGCCAACAATTAACACAATTATGTTTTGTACATGTATACTACAAGTTAATGCTCCTTCCACACTCTCAACTCCCTGCCCAATTGTCAATTCAAATGGATTAGAAGAGTATTTACAGAATTACATCGGAGGTGGGGGAAGGGGAAGGGAATTTGGTTATTTTTGAGTTTCAGCAAGCAACCTGGCCTTGTTAAATTAAAATAGATGACGTAAAAGTTTACGGAAGATTTTAAACCTATTCCTAGGTAGATAAAGACTCAACAATAAGAAATACATTGAAAATGTCAGATGTAAATGTCAATTAAAAATTACAAGGAGTTCTGAAAGGTAAGGTCTGTGAGGGTTGACATTCTTTGACATAGTGGAGTGTCTGTGACCAGGCCTTTGGCAAACATAGCAGGATCTATGCTGTCAGCTCATATTGTACATAAAATTAGATGCTTGTCTAATCTGAATGAGAAATACCAGGGAAATTGGAGCTGAAGCCTTGCGGTAATGTATGTGGAAGCTGAAAGCTCTCTATCTGTACTACATGATAGTCTCCAGTGACATAACAATATCTGAAAGAGTGGAGAAAAATATAAAGAAAAATAATTCAAACAAAGATATATAGCACCCTGTATACTACTGTAAAAGCTGAGAATGCAATAATCCAGCAGTCAAAGGATAAATTCTAATCCATTTATAATGAAATCCTAATTTGAGATATATGTATAAAACATTTTATATGAAAAAATACACTGCAATTCATGTTTAATTGACATTTATCATTCAAATTTAAATTTTAATCTAAATGTTATGTGGATTTGTTCCCTCTGCTTTGGCAATGCACACATGACTTTTGATACAGAGTGAAACAATCTAAAATGATCCTGGAAATTAATACAACTGTTGTCAACACAAAATGTAAGTATTTCTCATTGAAACCACATGTCCAACACTAAATCATCTTGTTAAGGATCAGACTATTGCCCAAAGACTGAAACAAATTCTTTTGGGCTATTTGTTTTGAACAAATTCTTTGCACAAACTACGTTATTAGTCAGAATATGTGTTGATACTTTTCATAAATCTCATTAAACAATATGGCCACAATAAGCATATATGTATAAAGTTGCTGAAAATAAGGTACATGTGGGATCTTCCCTTTTATAAAATGTATATGTATGTTTGCATGCACATATTATTTTGTATGATCAAAAGGACAAATACTGATAATCTTGATTTCTTTACAAAGTTGGTTCATTGGTAAACAGACAATTTTAAACAACTGGCTCTCCTTTTAGTTTAGAATTGCTTTCTTTTTTGGTCTACTAATAATACTATCTTCACTTCCTGCTATTAAAATTAGCAAACAGACAATTGACTTTATGAAAACTAAATTAATTACTCTTATAAAAAGAATGTTTGAGTCATAAATTGTTGAATGTACACTATTTTCTGTTTAGACAAGGATAATTTGGTTGAATAGTAAAAAGTGATTATAAACTCCAAGACCATTCAGGTCCATTTTCTAAAACTGGTTTACTAATTCTGACAGAGGAGCCCAAAAAACAAAACAATACAAACAAAAAACCCAAATTCTAGCATCTGTGAAATTTTACAAGCATCAGATAGCTAAACTGACCCTAAGTCTCCCAGTGTTGCAGTAAGGTCAAAACCTTTCAGCATTGTACCAGTGTGTCAAAATATGTCAACAAACCATCATGCTGCAGGAAGACGAATTGACCTTTCAGTTCTTTATGTTTGGGCTGCCAATGAAGCTTTGGATAGTGGGTATGCATGAACAGTTTTCCTAGCTACTTGACAAATGCAACTCCCAAGGTTTCCTCTAAACCTGGTTGTCAAACCACTAGGTTTCAACTCACTGGTACAACTTTCTAAGTCCACATACTATTGGAGACTAGTGATGCTATTATAAAAATGCATGCTTTCAATATACCCGCAAAATAATTTGCCTTTACTTCAACCAAACTGATAAAATTATTACTTAAACATTCTTTGGATGAACAGATGTCAAACTCTTTCAAACAACTTAGCAGAAAAATGGATCATCATTCCAATGTTCCAATTCCTATTTTTCTCTTGTGTGATAAATCCTGATAGTCAATTTCTAATCCATGAAACAAAAACCAAACACTAAATTGTATGTGATCTGAACTGAATCCTATAAAATTCTACCTCTCTTATCAGTCAAACAAACTTTTTGGTTCCATGGGTGTGAAGTTGTACTCCATATGCTTTATGGAAATATGCTTATGAATAGGACGTAACTAGAATATACTTTACACTAAATATCCCTTGTATGGTGTCATTAGAAAGTTTGTAATCTACTAAGTGTGTTCATCCTATTTGTATGCATGTATTATTTTTATTTCTGGAGTTAGGAGAATAAGATCTAAACTTGTATCACTGATGTAAACATATTAAGTGGAGGCCATTAAGGGTACTCCAGAAACAATCAGTTGTATATTGCCTTAGTTACTTGAAAGCCTTCCTGTGAACGTGTGGGCCAGCCCAGGGGGAGTGGAGACTAGGGGTTTTACAGTGACATGAGACCATGTCACTTGATAATGAAATCCATCTTAAATCTGGTACTTTTCCATTTAGAACGAGGGGTGGGGACCCAGAGAGACAAAAGATTTCCACCTCATGCCAAAGCTATAAAAGGGGGTAGAGAAGACAAAAGGGGCTGCCAGTCATGAGAAAACCCCTGCTTACCACCTGAGATGTCTGCTGAAACTAACAGGGACTGAACCAAGGGAAAGGATTGGGCCCAGACTAGGAAGGAGTCTAGTCTGTGAATGCATCCGATGAAGTGAGCTGTAGCTCACGAAAGCTTATGCTCTAATAAATTTGTTAGTCTCTAAGGTGCCACAAGTAATCCTTTTCTTTCTGCGAATACAGACTAACACGGCTGCTACTCTGAAACTAGTCTGTGAAAGTATCAGAGGGGTAGCCATGTTAGTCTGGATCTGTAAAAGAAGGATCCTGGATCTGTAGTCTATGAAAGAAGCTTATTGGAACATCTCTGAGGGTGAGATATTACCTGTAATCAGTTTCTTAATGTATTAGGCTTAGACTTGCGTGTTTTTGCTTTATTTTGCTTGGTGACTTGCTTTGTTCTGTCTGTTATTACTTGAAACCACTTAAATCCTACTTTGTATACTTAATAAAATCACTTTTGTTTATTAATAAACCCAGAGTAAGTGATTATTATCTGGGGGAGCAAACAGCTGTGCATATCTCTCTATCAGTCTTATAGAAGGTGGACAATTTATCAATTTACCCTATATAAGTTTTATACAGAGTAAAACGGATTTACTTGGGGTTCAGACTCCCAGAAAGGCTGAACATTGGGTGCTGGGAAAGTCCCTATTAACTGAGAAGCCCCTGGGCTCAACTTCAGTGAGCTACAGAGACGCGTGGTCCAACCTCTGGGTCTGTGCTGGAGCTGACTGAAGTGTCTAACTCAGCAAGACAGGAGTGGCGGGGCGCCTGTTCTGGCAGGAGGGTTGTTCTCAGTGATATTCCAGCTCATCAAGTAGCAGTCTCGAGGGGAGTCTCTGTGACCGAACCCACCACAATGGACTTCAAAGATTATTTTCATTTTACCATTATGATTATTAGATGTAAACAGGTGTTTTAATATCAGGCTTAATTTATTAATTAGAAATGAATGTCAATTTACATTTCAAAAGTGTAGATGTTACTTTAAAAATACTTACAGGAAAATTGTTCTTATTTATTCATGCTCTCTTTTTACATATAAGCACAGAACTAAAGACATTTAGATTACAATTAAAGGGGGAAAATAATTCATTGGAGGGAAGACTTGCTATTCATATTCAAACAGAGAAGAAGAAATGCTTCTCTCATTATGTGGAATTATCATTATTCTAATATCAGTGTCAAAGAAGACATTTTGCTAGTGTCTTCTTCATATATAGTAAAGTTACTTCAGCTAATAACAGTGTCAAGTTTTCTCCTGGGACTCTCCATAAATTGTATTACAGAGTCTAGAGATGCAGTATCCAGTCTTGCAAATGATAGAAAAAGTAAATTGTTATATTTGATTTTACCGTGGATGCCTTACTGCAAGTACATGTACACTTACTAATTGTTATTTACTCTGTCTCTTGTTGATATCTATGTACTTGTTAGTATACTGCAGTAGTGTCTACTAATGTTGATATAACAGTCCTTACACAAAGTAACAATGGAGTCTGTCCAGTTTCTTTAATCAAGGTGGCATTACATTCTTACTTCACAGAATAATCAACCCTAGACTGGGTAATGGGACTTGTAGATTTCTTCAGATGAACTGAAAGTATAGCACAATGAAATATATTTACAGCAATTTTCAATATTAGCAGAATTTCAAGCTGAAACAAAGCAGTATTATTGTTACAAAAGTCCAATCATCCTAATTTTGGCAACACAACCTTAAATGTGCTTCACTTCCAACACAGTAAGAAATGTTGTTCTCACTATTTTTACTATGTCAAAATAAACAGGTGCCTAGTTAATATATATAAAACAAAAATAAAATACTATCTGTTGATTGTCAGGTCTAAATAAAGGGGTGCTTCTGCAGGTGACATCAGACTCAAAAGGTCGAAATTATTCTGAAGTGTTTTGTTACACCCCAAAACTAAATAGGCCAGATGTCATATACAGCACAAAAATAAATAATCTCTGCAATGGTATGTTTTATTGCAAAAGGCTAATTTAACTCAGTGTAGCTGCTAGTGGTGAGGACTGTTGTAAGGATAATAGTGAAGGAAAACCAAGAACTACTTTTACTAAACATTCTTTAGGAGAAAATATCTTTTTATCCTAACAACATGTTGTCCCCTCCATCTAAAAATTTTGTGAAGCATAAAGGAATTGTTTTTCTCTAACACTCATGCAGCTAATTATTCCATCTTCTTTTCCTATCGAGTGTGTTATGCATTTCCTTATGAATACAAAGGAAAAAATGGTCAAAAACAGCAGTCACAGGACAATCTAATTCCTAACATGGGAAGCCTGCTTGTTATACAATCTAGATAGAACTGGGTACACTGTAATCTGATGTCTTGGCTGTCTTACAACTATTGAAAGTCTTCACAAATACTATGGATAAAATTTCCCTCTTTATCTTGGAGAAATTGAATTGAGAGCCTTCGTTCCTGTCGCAAAACAGTTGACTACAATGTCTTTTACGGTAATTATATCTTTAAGACAGTCATAGATGATTTTAAATGACAATCATTATGAGAATTTGAAACAACAGATATTTATGCATTTTACCTTGATTCAGGAACTTTGATTCTAAAATGCAATACGTTAGACTCCCAGTATACATTTGACTCACATGGTTTAATGAAACACACACAAATAAAAACTACCACCATTTTTTCCAGCTACAGAAATTCTTATGAGCTTTTAACTTAGTACTCTTCATCTATGAAGAAACATAATGGAAACCTACCTATTCCAGTAGCTCCAGAACTGGTCATGCAGATAGGCCTGGTGGCTACATTCATCACCAAATGAAGCTTTGCTTTCAATCCAGTGAATTATATGTCCTTCAACAGCTAGGGGGACAAAGCATTACTAATATAAAATGAATGCAAGCTCTGAAAACCTGACCACAACAAAGATTTGTAAAGTTCTACATTAATCAAAGCTACCATATGATTTATACTTAAGGCATAGTTGTATATTTCTAAACCATCTTTCAAACATTTGCAATGAATATTTTTGGAAACAAAAATCTAAGACCCACATAGTAGAGTTTACCTACAATTCTCTCAATTTAACTTTCATTACTGTGTGCTCCAAAAGTCCTTCGAATGCATTTAATCCAGTACAAATAGTTACTCAATGAAAAAAGGAGCCAAAATACTGAGGACAGAAGTACAGCTATACCCATTTTCCCCTTACTCTCCCTCTTAGGTGTCAGGAAAGGGGCTGGAAACACCTGGTGAATGCAGGGGCACGTAGGCGAGCTACTGTAGCAGAAACTTTTCAGCGCTGTAGGTTGGGGTAGGACAGGGAGCAGAAAAGCAACAGAAACTCACCCCACAGTGTTGAAAATTATGAACCGTACATACATATATATTTCTCCCTTTTCTCTTTGGAGTCAGCAGACACTATACCTTTGTGGGGATGTGTTCTGTGCTATTATATAGGAAGGATATGTCAGAGAAGTGACTTTTCCGTTTTTCTCCGAAGACATTGTAGTTGATGGTGTCTTCTAGGAGCAACCTTCCAACCTGTGTGCCAGTCACCATGAGAGGCCCATCTCCTGCACAAACAAGGTTTCACTCCTGAGGTTGGCCAATTTTTCCAGTAGGAAGTTATGCCCACATAAGATGGGCCAGTCTCCCTCCGGGTAACTTGGGACACTGCCATGGAAGGCTTTGAAGACCTTTCTATCTATATAGTTTTCTATAGCACCTATCACTGTAGCGTTTAGCTTACTGTAGTGCCTGATGAACAAAACATTAACTTTGACTTGGGGCGATGTGCTCTCAGAAGTTTGTGCTGCAAAGCCCGACAGGCTCTTGTATTCTACATCAATTATAGAATTTTAAAAAGTTTGCCTTTTTATATCTAAGTAGAGAATCACAGTTATAAAGTATACATGCATTTCCATGGCCATGTCGAAGTCTGATAAGAGGGGGAGTTATTTATTTTCCTGCCAGTCATAGATAGGGGTAAAAAAGGTGCTCTATACAGCTACTGGGATACCTAGAGGCAGTGAAGCGTACAGACAGACAGCAAATCCATGGACTGTTTTAACCAACCAAAAAGGTGATGTTACAGAGCTACTAAGCTTTCCAAAATACTTGCCTTTCCTAACCAATACCTCCTTTAGCCTTCCAATGTTTGAATTGCAGCCAGTTGTTCTTCAGTTCATCACATCCAGGATGCTGGATTGCTGGGAGATGGTGATGTTTGTGTTTGATATGAAAGATTAAGAGCTAGATATCGTCTGTTTTTTGCTAGATTTTTAGTCAGTGCTGTTTCACAATCTTCTTAATAGGTTCAACAAGACTGGTGAGATGACAGATCCATGAAACTGCACAGGTGAGAGCTTTGGAAGTGAAAGAGCAGGTGTTCATTGCAACTTTATGAGTGTGGCCTGACAGCATGCAATTAAGCCATCGTAGAGTAATCCTGCCAAGTCTCTGTGGTGGGACAGCAGACTATCATGGTTGAATGTATCAAATACTGTGGAGAGGTCCAGTTGTTTGAGTATGGATGTATGGCTTTTGTCCACGGTCATCTATGGGTGCCACCAGTGACATCTCTGTTCTTGAAAACTGAGTGGGAGGAGTCCAGAATATTGAAAATATCTAGGTGGAGTGCAAGATGTCCCTTTGGATCTTTTCAAAATGCTTTCTCATAAAAGAGTGATTACATAGTGGAGAAGAATGTTGTGTTGAGTGATTATACCTTAAATACAGGCTAGGTAATTGCATGATTGAGAGTAAATGATGATAGATATTTCTCATCGAAGCAGACGTTGACAATTTTGCTAGCAAGAGTCTTAGATGCTTGAATCACCAAGAAGGGCAAAAATCTGAGTCACAGATAATGGCTCAGTTCTCATATAGTGCTTCCATGAGTTCCTGATTTTCTCTGAAAAATACATTGACATATAGTTGAAAAGGAAGGTGCCAGATTCTGAAAATGAGTGAAATAACTCTTCTTGGTTAAGGTGGTGACTCATGAAGGGTCATTCAGCAGCTGCTATTATAGAGGAAATAGTGGGGTTGCTGGTTTGGTCAGCAGGCCTAGTGGTCTGGGCCTGCTGCCACAGTCTCTCTTTTCGCCCAGTGTGTCTGGGATCCCTGGATGGGGTTCCACTGGGTCAGCTGCCTTGTTGGTAAACCCCTGGCTCTGCCCATCCCAGAGCTAAGTGTAGGGGAATTTAAAATGAACGGAGGGGGGACCAAGGTCCTCTGCTCTGCCTGTTCCAGGGCCCTGAAAGTATGACAGCATGGGCTGGCCTATGCTTGGTCCACCTCTAGTTCACCTTCCCTTGGGTCACTTGCTACCTCATCCTATGTCTCAGTTTGGAGTATGGCTGCTGTTTGGTTATAGTCCTTTGCTCCAAACTCCCAGTCTCATGGCTGATGCAGGCAACCCTCTGGTGCCCCTGAACATAATTCTCCCTGCCTCTAGGGTGATGTCTTGAAGGAGGAGGACTTCCTCAATAAGAGCTCTTTTTCTGCCTTTCTCAGGGAAGTGCTCCTGCTAGAAATGGCTTCTCTCCTCCCCCATGCCTGAGTGGCTGGAGCTCTTTTCATACTGCTCCTTTTCCCCAGGAGCATACTCAGCAGTGCCTGAGGGGCGTAGCTTTCCTGGCCCAGTACTGTTTCAGCCTTTTCTCTGCCTCAGTGTGGGGTTTGTAGACCCCCATAACAGAGAAGACAAAATTCTTACTTTTTCCATGGAATAGCTGTTAAGTCTGAGAATTCTTTTGTCTGACTATCTAGATGCTTACGTGATCCTCATTACCAGTAGGATGGGAATGCTAGAACTTATCTACATCTATCAGTTTTTCTCCACTGACACAATTTTCTTTCTTCCTGATTCTTCGCTGTCAGGTTATTAAGGACCCATGGAGATCTGTGGGGGCAACGAGGAGGATGTGGATGCTAAAATGAGCAAATGAGTGGTTTCACTTATTTGCTGGATCTTCCATTCCATGGCCTTTTGGTGACGGGGCATTACCCGTAAAGATGTTTTGGAATTTGACTGGGTTTACGAGTTTCTGGGGATAGACCATTATAAATGGTTCTGATCTCAGCCTCAGATGGTGGTCAGTTCAGGTTTGAGGTACAGGGATGTTACTTAAGCCCCCGCTTTCCAAAAAACACTTCTTACAATTATTGAGTTACTACTGCAAATCCCTAGAAACAATATTTTATATTTGTAATGTATAAAGTATAACATGCATAATATACTACTAAAATACTACATAATTCTAACACATTAGAATTAACCTGAACAGCTTTTTACTAATGCCACAAATGTACATATTCTATAGTTGCTTTCTTATTTTATATATAATATTTACAGTAATATTTTATAATATAATCCAGTTTTTAATGCCTTATAAAGTAATGTTAACATTTTAGTATAAACACAATAAATACTAATAGAAAAAGCTTTAGGGACTTACCTACTGGCACTTCTAAAATAAAATCTGGTGTTTTGTCATAACCCTTTGCACGAAGCTGTTCTTCAGCTGCATAGAGAACAAATACTATTGTTTATAACACTATTCTATTAACCAGACAGCAGTATAATTAATTTTCTTTTAAATACGAGTGAAAGAATTACTAATGCAGTCATACATATCTTTCATATGTATGCAATGCTGTCTCAGATTAAATGAACCTTCTTAGCAAACCTGAAGCATGGATATAAAAATGCTTCTTTGTCGTCTCTGCATTTTTATGTCTTCATTATAAACATCATTAATTCAAGCTGTCATACAGTACTTTGTAACCGAAAAACTATTCAAAATAAAGAAATATATTTGCTTATTGAAAGAAGAATCTCTTCACATTAGAATTAACCTGAACAGCTTTTTACTAATGCCACAAATGTACATATTCTATAGTTGCTTTCTTATTTTATACTGAAGTCTGACTAAAGTTATTACAAAACTTTATCTTCCAATTGGAAAGCTATAAAAGGAAAGAGAAGACACAGATTTTTATTTCTCTTGCATTATCTAGAATTTTACAGTTCAGTAGTACATACATTTAAAAGTACATGGTCTTCAAGATTTAAGTCTGTTTGTAATTCTGTATCCTTTATAAATACCAAAACTTCTTTTAAGCAATATCTGAAGATTTTCAGAACCATGACAGGGAGCAAGCAAGACAAAATTGTGGGGAAAAAAAATCAACCCATGCCTTACTAAGAAAAAAAGAAAAAACTTTACTACTGTCTAGGTGTTGTCCTTGACTTCTAATGCCATTAGATTGGTATTCCTGAAACACCATTTCTCCATTAGATTTTGGAGTGACCTGGTCATTCAATTCCAGACATGGCTTTCTGTCTTCACCCAACCTCAACTAATTGCACAACCAAGTAACAAGGAAGGCTGTGTGGACTCTTAACATCTACCGGGCTGTTGACATTGTCATGCATCCCATTCGCCTTTCTGCATCACCTTTGATTAAAATTAATGGCCCATTCCCACAATTGGGTAGCTTATTTTCAATCCATTTATCAGCCTAGGACAGTGGTTTCATGGCAAATGTTCAGAACTCTGTTTTAGAACACTTTGTGCATATCCTGAAAGGTCAGCACTTTGAGCTGAAAGAACATTTTAATGACAAGAACAACGTTTAGATTTTTAAGGGTACATTTGTTAAAGGTTGTGAAAAATAAGAGTCTGAAGTTAATTTTTCAGCTGCTGCACTAGAAGTTACAGTAAAACCTCACTAATTTGCACTAAGACTAGGATATTCATTGGGGTAGTTATAAATTAGCGTGTAAGTGAACAACCAAAAGAATGGGGAAAATGCACAACTAGATGTACTTCATTCATTCTGATGTGTACTAATAAGTGTACTCTAGTACAGGAGTTGGCAATCTTTCAGAAGTGGTGAGCCGAGTCTTCATTTATTCACTCTAATTTAAGGTTTTGTGTGCCAGTAATACATTTTAACGTTTTTAGAAGGTCTCTTTCTATAAGTCTTTAATATATAACTAAACTATTGTTGTATGTAAAGTAAATTAGGTTTTAAAAATGTTTCAGAAGCTTCATTTAAAATTAAATTAAAATGCAGAGCCCCCCCGGACTGGGGCCAGGACCCGGGCAGCATGAGTGCCACTGAAAATCAGCCTGCGTGCTGCCTTTGGCATGCATGCCATAGGTTGCCTATCCCTGCTTTAGTATATTGTAAAAATAAGTGTTAGTAATACAACACTTCACTATAGTGACATATCGGCTATTAAACCTTGGTAGGTGTTAGAGAGCAAAAGCTAGTGTTTTTTTTTCCTAACCCAGATATAAAATATATGGATGAGAGATGGGCAGACTAAAAAAGCTTTACTTTATGTTAATCTCTGAAACCCATTTTGAGTCACACCATAACAACACGATAAATCAATATTCTGAACAATTTCTTCATCCTGATAGGAGTGAAGACTAGGATAACTGTTGCCTACTCCTAACTGCTGATTCTAATGTTTGAAAATAGTTAAAAAAGGGGCTTGGATCCTTTGGTTAAAACTTCATCTATCTTAAAACCGCAATATTATTTGAACAGAATTGACATTAACCAAAGAGAAAATAATATTAGACTGTATCTTAAGATGCATTTTAAAACTTCATATATTTGAACAAAAAATAAAAAAATCCCCATACTAGGCATCAATATGTTCTAAAAATATACAACAAACAAATAAAAAACCTGGAAACATTGCTAGTCACATTGCTAGTTTGGGTGAGTTTTTCACAGGTCAGTGGCAAGGGGAACATACCTGCTGCATGTGTGAAGGAGGGTGGTGTTTCTTCTCGTTTCCCTCCTACCTTTCCCCCTTCCTCCCCATGTGGCTCTGTGGCGGGCTCTCTCAAGGCATCCAGGTAATGGAGCTTGTCCCCCCACTCCTGTCGATACTGGACCACAGGCCCATGAGGGACCAGCTGATTGGCACTTGCCTGCCAAGGTGAAAGAAGGGGAATGGCTTGTGTGCTTTTGCTACTGGTGAGTAGCCATTTTTGGCTCCGTCATCTCACTTACGCCCTATGTGAAGGAGGGGAATGGTTGGAATTCTGGCTTTCAGCAGAGGTCCCTGAGCAGGCCTATGAGGGTGTAGAAGGAGCAATGGCCTCACACCTGTCCTCAGGTTTGTAGAACCTCAGTCTTTGGTCCCCAGTTTAAGTCTGCACTGGAACAGCCTGCTGGGTATTCTAGGTAGTGGTTTCCCATTGGTTAAGGGTTTTTAATAAAGTTTTGGCCTCCAAATTTAACCACTATGGCATATATGTCTGATTGTTTTGGTCCAAATGAAATCTAGATGCTCATTTGAAAAACAAAACAAAAAAAAAAACCTCTACAGGTTTGATCCAAGAATTATTATACATGCTAAACTCCCATTGACTCCAACTGGAGTTAGAGGGGGCAGTTGCTGAAGGATCTAAGATTACAGCACAGAAGCTGGACAGGTTTCCTGGACTACAGCTGACACCGTAGCAAAGAATCAAAAAGGTCATTCCGATTCTTGAGGAGCCAGTCTGACTCTTTCTATCTGCCATTGATAGCTAGTTTTCTCCTTCCTTCACCTGTGGCTCTTCCCCCATCCCTTTTCCCTCAAGACAAGTTGCACGACTAGGAGGACAGCAACAGACAACAGAAGATGAAGTTCTAACTTATTGTTAGCAGTATGTTTCAGTGGAGAATGTGTGCTGGTAACAAAGAGAAAGCAGCCTGGGAGAGTGAGACTCTCTGCTCACTATGAGAGGGAACTCTCCCTCAGTTTTCTTCTTCCTCAAACTCAGGTTAGCACCGGCAGTGAAGTGAGTTATTGGTAATGGAGAGAAGGTTACGGCTCTTGTTGCGGGAAGGGGGGGAAGGTGAAGGAGAGACAGCAGAAACTGATTTTCTTGGCTCATCTCTCATAGCTTAGAAACATTAAGACAAGCATTCTGGGTTAATGAATACCTGTGCCAAATGTTCTGAGCATTTTACACTTCAATTAATCATCCTAAATACAAAAATAAATATATATCCAACTGGAGGAGTTATTCACACAAACATGAGCTCCAACTTTAGAATTCCTTATTTTTTTCCTCTTTGTAACATTTTACTTTCAATTAGGACTGTCAAGCAATTTAAAAAAATTAATTGCACTGTTAAACAATAAAAATACCATTTATTTAAATATTTTTGGATGTTTTCTTCATTTTCAAATACAACAGAATACAAAGTGTAAAGTGCTCACTTTACATTTATTTTTAATTATAGTATTTGCACTATAAAAATAAAAGATAGTATTTTTCACAATCTAATACAAGTAGTGTAGTGCAATATCTTTATCATGAAAGTTGAATTTACAAATGTAGAATTATGTACAAAAATAACTGCATTCGAAAATAAAACAATGTAAAACTTTAAAGCCTACTAGTCCAGTCAGCCCTACTTCTTGTTCAGCCAATCGCTCTGAGAAATAAATTTGTTTACATTTAGAGGAGATAATGCTGTCTACTTCTTGTTTACAATGTCACCTGAAAGTAAGAACAGGTGTTCCCATGGCACTGTTGTAGCCGGCGTTGCAAGATATTTATGTGCCAGATGCACTAAAGATTCATATGTTCCTTCATGATTCAACCACCATTCCAGAGGACATGTGTCCGTGCTGATGATGGGATCTGCTCGATAATGATCCAAAGCAGTGTGGACTGATGCACGTTCATTTTCATCATCCCAGTCAGATGCCACCAGCAGAAGGCTGATTTTCTTTTTTGGTGGTTTGGGTTCTGTAGTTTCCGCATCGGAGTGTTGCTCTTTTAAGACTTCTAAAAACATGCTCCACACCTTGTCCCTCTCCGATTTTGGAAGACACTTCAGATTCTTAAACCTTGGGTCAAGTCCTGTAGTTATCTTTAGAAATTTCACATTGGTACCTTCTTTGTGTTTTGTGAAATCTGCAGTGAAAGTGTTCTTAAAATGAACAAAAGTGCTGGGTCATCATCTGAAACTGCTAGAACATGAAATATATGGCAGAATGCGGGTAAAACAGAGCAGGAGACATACAATTCTCTTCCAAGGAGTTCAGTCACAAATTTAATTAACACATTTTTTTAAAATGAGTGTTATCAGCATGAAAGCGCTGGAATGGTGGCTGAAGCATGAAGGGGTATACGAATGTTTAGCATATCTGGCACGTAAATACGTTGCAATGCCTGCTACAAAAGTGACATGTGAACGCCCGTTCTTAAGCAGGCAGCATTGTCCCCCATAAATGTAAACAAACTTATTTGTCTTAGCAACTGATCAAATGTGTTTTCATAACATCAAAAGTCTAAAACTTGAGACAGACACATGTAATAAACTGAAAGAAAAAATACACTTAACACTTAAGTGAGCTTACATAAATATTTTAAATATATACCATAATTTCCTTTATTTATATTTTTATATACTGACGAGATAATCCCTTCTAGAATTGCTAAAATTTTGTATTAGACAGCACAAATTACATACAGCTTATTTTTATTTTTTAAAAGGTAACCTGAAGTCTATCATAGGTCATGATTCATTAAAAATTAAGTCTGATTTTGTGTGCTACAGAAGTTTATACAAGGCCACAAAAATGACAATCATTTGGGTTGAAGGATCCTTTAGTGAGTCATCTAGTCATCATGTTCATTAAACATACTTGATAGATGAGTGTCAAGTGTAGCCTTGAATTTTTCAGTGAAGGTGATTCCACAAGCTTCCCAGGCAGATTGTTCCTGTACTTAACAGTTCCTATAATTATGATTTTTTTCTAGTATTTAATTTCATCTTCCCAACTGCAGGTTAAGCCTATTACTACCAGTTCTGCCCTTATTCAATAGTAGGAATAACTGGCCACTGACATTTTCATGACATCTCCTTTTACATATGTAAATAGTTATTCCTGCCCTCAGACATCTTTACTCTAAATTGAAAAAAGTCCATTACTCTAAACTCTCCTCTGTGTCATATTTTCAAATGCTTAATGATTTTTTATTCTCTTAAATTTCTCAAATTTGTTCAAGATGTCCAAAATACTAACCTGTGTGTAGTAGATGCTATACAATGGGTAATTACAATCCCCTCCCCCAAAAAAGAGGTTATGTTAAAGAATTTATTGTTAAAAAATAACGAAAAAAACCCTTTTACTGTATATTTAAAAAAAAATTAGGGTTTGTGTATAGGGCTCACCCGACCTTAATGGACTCAGGGAAGGAGTGAGAGTCTCTTATACTGACAGTCTTCGACAGGGATCTGTCCTTGTGCCACAAGAGTGTCCCTTACTCTCATGGGAAGCCCTGCAGAAGAGTCTTTGGGCTTGGGCTCTGCTTCTTAAGCACGTGCTTAGAAGGGCGCTGTTCATTTGGTTAGGCCAATGTACAGCAGTCTTCTTGGCCTGGATCAGAGAGGGGGTTCATAGCCTTCTCCATTAAGTATTTTCTAAGGCAAAGCTCACAAGCTTTGTGAGTACTCTGTGGAACAGAGCGACAAATGCTGCACTTTGCTGAAATGTGTGTCTCATGCAGACAGCAGTGGCAGCGTTGGTGTTCATCACTGATGGAATAGGATCTAGGGCAATATAGTTTGTGAAACCCAGGAGTCTGGGCATAGTTTCTGACCATGAGGAGGGAGTCCCCGATCCAGGGAAACAAACCACACTAAAAGAAAAGGAGTACCTGTGACACCTTAGAGACTAACAAATTTATTAGAGCATAAGCTTTCGTGAGCTACAGCTCACTTCATCGGATGCATCCGATGAAGTGAGCTGTAGCTCACGAAAGCTTATGCTCTAATAAATTTGTTAGTCTCTAAGGTGCCACGGGTACTCCTTTTCTTTTTGCGAATACAGACTAACACGGCTGCTACTCTGAAACCACACTAACTACACTAAGACTAACTGAACTAAGCTAAAGAATAACTATTTACAATCTTACAGGTTTTCTGAAAGGCTGAAGCAAGAGAAGACACTGGATCTGACTCAGACTATGCAGCGGTAAGAAAGAACTGATAGGGCATTGACCTGCACTGCTTCTTTTACCCTCACTTGGGAGGACAAGGAGATCTATTGCACAGGTATGGGCCAACAAACAGCTTGTTAAAATCTCTGGACTCTTGTGCATGTTGAACATGCATACTCACATGTGGAATACATACAGGGACCAACCCTCAAAAAAGAACTGTGTATTTTTAAAAAAATTCAGAAACTCGGCAAATTTATCATTAAGTTCTCTGCACCAACTTTAACGTTGCACCATATTCCTGCCCACCATCTTAAGGTGGGAGACCTTCATGAGATGCCAAACTAAAGTCTATCCCACTGAGTAATGAATTAATTCCCACTGTTTGGTGTTTAATTTTTCGCTGATATCATCTGTGCCCACCATTCCAGTGGTTACACACAGTATAATGGGGAAAAGGGCAGTAGGGAGATGCAACCATCAAATCTCTTCTCTGTATTGGAAAGGTGCCAGGGGATTTGAGGCTAGAAACATGTTCTTGGTATCTGCAACCTGCGCAAGATACGTGATTTATAGAGGACACCAGCATCCTGCCTGTGCAACAAGCAGGACCCAGATGGATTAAGCAGAAGAGCAGGAGACGCACAGTATGCATCTTGTGACTTGTGGGTACATATGACTTGATGACTGACTGGAGGGAAAAAAGTGGGGCAGGAAAAAGCTGGCAGCTGCATGCCTAAGTAAAGCCACACTCAGATGTATGGATCAGTGACCAATGTGTAGAGTGGACAAGATAAAGATAAATCTCTGGACTTTATGTGGAGGTCAAAATGAGAAATAGGAGAGAATCAGTGGCATTTCAAGCCCATAAATAAGGTTAAGATTTTGTCATGGGTATTTTTAGTAAAAGTCAGGGACAGGTCGCAGGCAATAAACAAAAATTCATGGAAGCCCCATGACCTGTCCCTGACTTTTACTAAAAATACAACCAGGGAATGGGGGGGGGGGGAAGAGAGGGCTAACAGTCAGAGCCCCGCTGAGGGCTGACCACTGTGCACCTCTCCAGCTCCTTCTGCAGTGGGGGCAGAAAGCATCTTCAGCCCCGCCGCTCTGGCAGGGTCTGAAGCCAAAAAAGTTATGGAGGTCCATTAAAGTCACAGAATCCATGACTTCCATGATAAAATCATATCCTTACCCATAAACAACAGAGCATATTAGATTTGTGAAAGATGTGGGGGAATGTTGTCTCTGATTCATATTTGAAAGGTAAGCTGAGGTGTGTAGTCTCTGGCCTGCTGGAAGAGGATTGGCTGGATATAGGATCAGGGTATATTGTCTCAACATTAATCCCCTTAATGACATTTTTTGTTTCTTGTTTTTTTAAGCAGAAAACTGGTTTTGTAAGCTCATAACCCAACGATGGCTGAACAGATTAGAACAGTATTTTATAATTTATGTTCATGAGTCACAAGCTCGTTGGTAGAATTTATAACCTCCATGAAGCCCTGACTGTGATCCCCAAAGATGTAAAAAAAAAAAGTAGGCAAAATGTTGGTTGCAAAAAATTTGACAAAAATTGCCTATTTCAGACGTCATGATATTTTTTTGACTAATTTTGCCATTATGTAGATATTTGTTTGTGATAATGTTTGTGCCTAAAGGCAATATGGTCTAACTAATGGAGCACAGGACTGGTGATTAGGAAATCTTAAATTTGTATTTCCACCTCTGCTACTGCCACTTGACACTTCGCACTCATATAGCCTTTTACAAGCTATACCCACTTCACAAGAAACAAAAACAAGAAAAAGAGCTATTTTGTGACTAATTTAGTTGAGTGGGACTCAAGATATGATTCTAATCCCATTTCTGACACGGATTTACTATGTGACTTTGGGCATGTAATGTAACATATTATTTTGTAGGACAGAGGGCTGGCTTATAATCAATGCTGTTTTATATCTTAACTTTGGCATTATTCTAACTCCACAGTGGTTGAAATGACTATATTAATTGCCTCACTTGGTTTGCTTATAGTACTCCTATTAATATAGCCAAGAAAATCCCAAGAAAATATGTGCCTTTTTTTTTGTGATAGCATAGCATTACCCAGTTTATCAATTTAAAATGATCAGGTTCTTCTCTTTAATAATTACTGTGTGGTCAGTAATCCTTTGGCTCTATTTTTGCATATAATGATTTAATCTTATTTTATTGATTTCAGTTCATTGTTTAATATGCCAATATTGTGCTGTATTTTAATTATTTCTCAACTATTTGTAATTTCTTCACCTATTCTACTCATCCATGAATATACATAACCCATATACTCTCCATTTCATTCTACAAATTGTTAATACAAATACTGGTACTTAATAATATAGGACTCTCTTGCCTATTGGTACCGCCAAACAAGTTAAAAAAAATCAGTATACATTTTTTAAGTCATACAAGAGAAATGTAAAAAAATGGAAGAGTCACTGAAATGATCGTTTAGTAAAGAGTCTTTAAAAAAAGCAGCTTTATACACAAGTATGAAAAGTAGCACCATCTTGTCTTTTACATAAAACTGGAAAAATCTAACATCCTGGAAATACAGTACCCAATATAATCTAAAATAGTGTATTTTCTCCCCAGTATTTCTTGACTTTGTCAGTTATGAACAACCTTTTTTCCATACCCTGTCTTTAATATCACTTGTAAGATGTTTTTATTTGTTTTTATTATTAATTATTATTATTATTTACTACTTACTACTACTACAGTAATTACAAGCCAGAGCCAAAAATAGTACTGAGCCTTTCCAGACCCCAACCACTAAGTTCCTATGTTTGATTTTAAAAATGTTGTAAGTTTCATGTTCCACTAGAGCAGTAGTTCCCAAACTGGGGTTCGTGAAATGCTACAGGGGGTTCTCAGGAAAAAATTCCCTAATGGTGGAAAGAGCTGTCCCTAGGGACACCGTGCAGCATGGGGCCAGCAGCCTGGAGCCCCTGGACTTCCAAGAGCTAAGCAGATCAAAGCAAGCATTTCTATCACATTGAGGAGATTTAAACTTAAGACTCCTTATAAGAAATGGAAAGGGAGTTGGATATTTTTTGCTGTTTTTAAAATTAAATAGGCAGCTAGTATTGTTTTTAAAATTATTATGAAGAACAAGTTTAAGCTTTGTTGTAACGTGCATTGTCTGTCTGGGCTGTTCGAGCCCTGAATGCTTGTGTAGGAGGAACTCTGAGTTAGCTTCTTAAATACCTTCATGCTGTTTCACATCTGATACTCCTTGATGAAACTTAGGAGCCTTGTCTTATAACAGCCTTATTCAAAGTGATACAAGGTACGAAAGTGAGATCTTGAAAGAGTGTTGCTGTTTTCATAATGTAATAAAAATACTGTAATGATAAATAATAATTAATAATAAATAGTGTGTAATAAGCATGTCATAAAAACAAATTTTATATTTCCAAGATCACTGCTTTTGTAATTTATACTCTGGTAAAGGAGAAAATCCCTGGAAATACGCATTTTTAGGGGGGCGTTAGCGAGACATGACATTTTAATGAAAGGGGTTCACAGGTTGTTAAAGTTTGGGAACCACTGCACTAAAGTCACATAACCCACATTTCTTTAATTTCCCTAGGTTTATGTTATATGAAACCACACTACATAGTGTATCAATTTTAGTAAGCTATGTCCTAAGAAATTCCTTTATCTACTATTCCTTTATCTACTATTATTACTAATCGTTATCCTACCACAGAAAGAAACTAAATCTGGCATAACTTGCTTTTGGATAAATCCATAATACCTACTATTTATCAATTAAGCTATTTTCTGTTCCTTTTTGTAAAAGTTAGGACATTATTTGTTCAAAAGAGGTATTAGTTTTAGGTGAAACTAATACATATGTTGTATTATCTTTCTACATCAGAAATCTCTTTGAAGAATACAACATTTTACTATAGAACTAGGTTGCAGCTGTCTTATTTTGATATAATGTCACCACAGAAGGAATTCCAGATATAAGAAACTATCATAATTTATTATCAGGATAAGAGAAATAATTCTTTAAATGCTAACCACTATAATTAATATTACTGTACTATGTTTAATACTTTTTAATAGACAGAAAATTAAATCATCTTCTAATATCTACGTGAACATTTTCTAAAATAAATTATTAAAATGACTTGAAAGATGGAAAGGTGGAAAGATTGAGCGTATTAGTTCAAAAATATCAGAAATTGCACTTACAGATAAACAAGTGAACTCTTCTGGCAGTTCTTTAATACATAAAGCATTTTGCAACTAATATTTCTTATCCTTCCTTCTAAGTCTCATATGGCCTAGATTATGGCTAATATCTCATGACACCAAAAGTAATACCGCAGCAAATATTAAAGCATTTTTTTCAGCTACTTATTCTATAAAATATTAATTGCAAGCCTGTGCATGTGCTGTATATATAGGGTATTAGGTAACTTGCTCAGTTCTAAATCAATAAAAGATAACATATACAGCATCAACCATTTTTTACTCTTCCTTTACATAATACAGCATGTGTTGAGGTTTTTTTCCCCCCTTAAGTAAACAGTCACTGAGATCTTTGAAGCTAACATATCATAGGTTAGATACTATAGATTCTTACCTAAGAAAGAGAGATTTTTCTCCAGAAGCATTTCTCGCAGCAGGACTTCATGCTCATGCCCAATAGCACTGATGGATTTAAGTTTAGGAAAAAGTGCTATATGTTTGGAATGAAACTAAATTCTGAAAACTGATACAGCTAGAATATAATGCCCCACATTATCAGGAGTGACCAGCGATTTGTACTTAGTGCTTTTTAAAAACCAAGGCCCTTTATGGTGTGTCAAGTTGGGTACCCAAAAATGGAGGCACCCAAAATCACCAGTTACTTTTGAAAATTTATACTAATCTTTAAGTAGAAATAAAATTAAAAAAAACCACCTCACACAAATGACAAAAGTCAGGTATCATCATAAACAACTTTCTTCAATATAACCAAGAGTAGTGCTTTATCTTGCTTCCATTTTCTTCTCCAAAAGAGCAAAGTGTGAGACTAAAATGAGTAGCAGCCGTGTTAGTCTGTATTCGCAAAAAGAAAAGGAGTACTTGTGGCACCTTAGAGACTAACAAATTTATTAGAGCATAAGCTTTCGTGAGCTATAGCTCACTTCATCGGATGCATTTGGTGGAAAAAAAAACCCACCAAATGCATCCGATGAAGTGAGCTGTAGCTCACGAAAGCTTATGCTCTAATAAATTTGTTAGTCTCTAAGGTGCCACAAGTACTCCTTTTCTTTTTACTAAAATGAGTGCCTTTATAGCTGGATATTTTGGGCCTGATCTTTGGCTTTGTACTCAAGACTCTCACTAAAGTCAATGGGAGTTTTGCCTAAATATATAAACCACAATAAATTGGATAAGAATTCAACAATTTAAGATTTTGTTCTTTAAATACTGAAACTTTTTACACTTAAAGATATATTCTGAAACCATCTGATGCATCTCACTATACCAAAACAGCCTTTTAATTGATTTTCAGTTGTATGAAAACCAAGTATTTCTCACAAGGTGAAATAAAATATTTCAGTGTAGTATCTCCAATCCTTCTGACTCCACAGACAGCCTGTTGATCTGAATTTGGTATTATCACTAAAAAGTACAAGGTCACAACTTTAGACGTCTCCAGTCTCTTTGCCCAGGGTAAAATCTAGCACTTCAAAGTTCTAGTTGATTGGAAATTTTGTAAAGGAAAATCTGTAAATGAAACTTAAAAACAACTACAATTCATAATTTGTTTAGGATATCTTATACAAAGTGATAAACTGCAGAATTAATTACCATTATAATTAATTACTCTAACTTTTACCAGCACTAACTGCTGAACTGCAAAAAAGCTATCATAAGGAATCACTTTACATATATACATCATTGTCTCTATCAATTGAAAGCATGTTCTACATTAAACTATACTGGCAATGACAGAACCAAAAAAGGAAAATGAATGATGGCAAAAATATAAGACAAATACTGCAAACAGAATTGATAATGCACCATAAGCAGAAACACTTAGACTTGGTCTATAATAATACCTATTGTTGATGAATAGCAGTGACCATGGGGCAAAACTTTTAAATAACCTCACAAGCCATTTTCTGCTCATGCAATCCAACAGCCTAGTTTCCCGTAAGCATCTGAACTATTACTGAAAAATAGCCTCCTGGCATTTACAAAGAGGTAGACTTCATACTTTAGTCCATGCATATATAATTAGATAGTTATATTTAAAATCAATATGCAATCCTTCAGAAGACATTATGCTTTTAAAACCTTAACTTTAAATTGATTTTTAACTATTTTATGTGCCTTAAAATTAGCATCTAATTCAGCAACATACACTCGCAGATAATGCATTCACACAGCTAAATATCACCAAACTTTACTGTAATAATCTTCAGTTGACAAACTTTTTATGTTTTTTTTAATGTTTCCTAATAATGCCATCATTTTTTGTGCAAGCTGATTTGAAATATAGGGGGGGAACACTACAGATTACAGAAAAATGCACTATTTCTTAACAATTTAATATAAAGCAGAGATGTGCAGTATAATGCATCATTTTTATAAAATAAAGTTAGTTTTTACAGCTCAGAAGCATATATTCAGATTCTTCATAAGAATGCAACCTCATGTACCTAATTTAACAGACCTTATGATTAATGATCCTTTAAAAGATAGGATGATGTTTAATGAATATCCTTATATATAAAATTGTACTTAATGTTACAGTGAACCCTCAAAGAATATACCAAACAAATGGACTTTGGCCCAAACATGCTTTCATTAAAGTTAATGGGAGCAGGATTGGGCCCTTACTATATACCATACAAAATAAATCTGAGGAAAAGTGGCAGGAAATGAGGCAATTTTTTTTAGGAAATGCAAACACTATGACTGCAAAGTGTATTGGGGGTGTAAGAAGAAATATCTCCTTTAATACGTATGAACAGTGAATACATTTCTTCTCCATGTTTAACTGCCGGGAACCATCGTGGCTCCCCTTCCCTCCTAATACAGGGTGAAATTCCCACCTCCTCCAAAACCTTATTGAAATTCGTACAGAGAACTCTCTAGAACTGAGGGGAGAAAATTCACTCACCATCCTGGAGACTGGATACAAGGACACAAACTGAAGATTTCTCTTCCAACCATGGGCTGAAATAGATCAGCAACCCTTTATGCCCAATAAAGTGCTTTTGAGCCAGTGAATCTGCACAAGAGTGGCGCCTTCCCAATACAATCCTTCATCCTCATCTATTCAGGCCTTATAGAATCCCCAGTCTGCTGCAACCACTGAAAGCTGACCCTTCCTCCACAGTACTTTGCTCATTGTGGAGATACCTCTGACACTCTCTCCCACTTTCAAAAATAGGTTTTTTTCCTATACCTTATGCCCTACTTTCCTTGAAGAGGAGGAGAAAAGAACTGCACTGGAATGTCAGATACAGCATTTAAAATTTAAATCAGAACTTGAAAAGCACTTCAAAAATCCAAAGGAAACAGCAAATTAGTTAAGAATATTGCAATACTGGACAGTGTCTATGGCACTTTAATGGCTTTAGATGAATCACAATACAATTTCATCTCACCAAAAACAAGAGGTTTCAACTAAGCATATGCATGTACAGCCTCTGAACTGATAACTTCCCTTGGCCTATCTGTTTTTAGTTAAACGGCATAAGAGAAAGGACTGCAGTGACCCTCTACTTGATTGAATGTAAAATAGAGGAGTATGAAATGGGTTTTGTGAAGCGGAACTTTATGTCAGGTTAAAGCTAGACACAGCTCCTCCACAGAGTCTAAGCTCGTCAATTGTGCACCTAAAATTTTATGGGAAAGGATACTGTTTGATGCAGTCTACCAGTGGTCCATAACAATAGTCATTCACAGTACACTGCAGACAAATAAGAGAAGTAGTATAGTGATGGTCAACTACAAATCTATTATAGTTAAACAATACGCTAAAAACAGTAATTACTTTGCCTCAAAAAGGTTATCAAAGGCTGTTCGGATATAATCACAGAAAACAAAAATTGCATGCTTTTTATTCACTATAAAAGCAAGCTATTAAAAAGTGAAATGATCTTCTCACAAATATTGCATTGCCATTTATGGTGCACCCTGACCTTAGTGATAGTTTATGATGACAGTAATTAAATGAGGCTTAAAATCCTTTACTCTGCTAGGCAGATAACAGCATTGCCACTGAAAAAAGATGGCTGTGATTAATACCTGATAGACCTGATTTGCTAGAACTCCATCTGGAATCTGAGAAGGGTCCCGCAGCATACTATTTATAAGAGTCTTGGAGGCTATGGAAGAAAAAGAAAATGGTTAGCTCAGTATGAACATATCATTAACCAGTTGTCAAAAAAGTGAAACATACTTTTTAAAAGGAAAACGTTGGCTACACTGACAAAATGAGGTTACTTACCTGTAACTGAAGATTCTTCAAGATGTTTGGTCCTTATCTGTATGCCATTGAAGATTATGCGCATATGCTATGCGCTCGGAGCTGGAGCTTTTGAAAGTAGTACTAGTTTGGGGGTCCACGCATGCGCCCTGTGCTGCCTCGTGGTCTCGCCCAAGGCCATAAAGGGTGTGGCAGGCCACCAGTGTCTACAGTTCCTTCTCTACTGCAGAGCTGTTGAATCCGTAGCAGAGGGGAAGGAGGGTGGGTTTGGAATAAAGATTGGGACCACACATCTCAAAGAACCTTCAGTTACAGGTTAGTAACCTCATTTTCTTCCCTATTGTATTCTACTGAGGTTGATTAACAAGCAGTAACTATGTGGGAGGATAGCGCAAGGAGATTATGGAACGGAGGATTGCTGCTCTGAACGAATTATTTGTCACAGAATCATGCACTAGAGCATGGTGTGTACGGAACTCCACATGGCCACTCTGAATATGTCTGTGAAGGACACCTGTGGAGTGCACCTAGTTGATGCTTGAGCTCTAGTGGAATGGGCCCTCACAAGGGTATAGTTCTGGTAATTGATAGCAGCGCATAATGCATCCTGAAACTCACTTGGAGATTCTCTGGGTGGAAATGGCTTGCCTTTTCATTCTCTGGGCTATAGCAATAAAAAGACAAGGAAATTTCCAAATGGGCTTTGTCTGCTCAAGATAAAAAAAAGTCAATGCCCTTCGAACATCTAATGAGTGCAGCATGAGAATTGGGGAAGAAGGTGGGTAAACATATGGGTTGCTTGAGATGGAATTGGGAAACCACCTTAGGTAGGAAATTAGAGTGAAGTCATAGAGACCATGTCTTTGTGGAAAGTTGCAAAGGGAAGGTTAGCCATCATGGCTCCCAATTCGCCAACCCTCCTCACTGATGTAATAACAATGAGGAAAGCGATTTTCATGGAAAGGAGAGATAGCAAGCATGAGACCATACGTCAAAAGGGGTCAGACGTCAAGAAGGTGAGGACTAGGTTAAGGTCCCATTGGGGGGTGATAGGCTGAATGGGAGGGTATTTTTGCAGAAGGCCCTTCCAGAACGACACAGTTAATGGGTGGATAAATACTGAATGGTCATCCCCCGGTGGGTGAAAAGCACTAATGACAGCTGTATGTACTTTAATGAAACTGAGGACCAGTCCCAAGTCCTTCAGATAAAGGAAATATTTCCAGAGTAGTGGGATGCCAACCACTCCAGGGACAAGGCCCTGCTGGGTAGCCCAGGCAGTGAAATGCATCCATTTGGTTCGATACAAGCATCTTGTGGACTGGTTGAGAGAACAGACTTGCACTGCCAGAGAGCATTCCTGTGCTAATGGAGGTGTTCATCCAAAAACCAAGCTGTTGGTGAAGAGCGCGCGGGTTGAGGTATCTGAGTCTGCTGTTGTGCTGGGACAGTAGCTTTGGGAACATCTAAAGTGGAGGGTGCTTCGACATGTGGAGGAGAAGTGGGAGCCAAAATTGGTGAGGCCAGAAGGGGAGATTAGGATGGTTATTGCTCTCTTCCAGCAGAATTTATGGATCAGTTGTGGTAGGAAGGATAAAGGGGGAAGGCATAATATGTCCAGTCTGACCAATCGAGAACTAGGAAGTCCTCCTGTGAACAATATTGGGTGCATTTGGTATTGATGTGGAATGAGAAAAAATCCCTCACTGGGGCTCCCATCGGACAAAGATGTCCGCGATTACAGTTATGCAACTCCCTTTCTTGGTCAGTTGCAAAGTTTCTGCTGAGAGCATTGGCAATCATGTTCTGCATACCCGGTAAGTAGGCTGCTGTCAAAAGAACATGGTGTATAGATTCCACACACTCAGGATCTTGTCCCCCTTTTCTTGTTTATGTAGAAGACTGTGATAGTGTTGCCTGACATGAGAAGAATGTATCTGTCCTGCATGTTTGGTAGGAACACCTGGCAAGCTTTGTTTACTGCCTGAAGTTCTAATACGTTTATGTGCATCCTGGCCTCTCGTGTTGTCTTGTGTCATGCGTGCCTTGTGTCATGCGGTCACCCACGTGGGTGCCCCAGCCTGTGAGAGATGCATCCATTATGATTGTCATGGTAGGGATGGAAGGAAGACTTGTAGCAGATTCATCCACCAATGGAGTGAGGAGAAAACTTTTGGTGGCATGAGGAACAGAGTATGAATGGGGGAGTAGACACTTTGTAGCTACAATTGAAGGTGGCGCAGGTGAGCAAAGGGTGTGATATGTGCAGACTGCCATGTGTCCCAAAAGAGAGAGGCAGATTTTGGTAGAAACCAAAGGATTGGAAGACACCAAAGTGATTAGTTCCCTCATAGTCTGGAATCTTTCATTTGTTAGATAAGCTCAGGTGCAAGTCACATCTATGTGAGCTCCTATGAATTCCAGGAATTGTGTAGGGCTTTAAAGTTGATTTTTAAAAGTTGATACTGACCCCCAGGGAGGAGAAGAGTCGAAGCAGTTGGGATGTCAATTCCTGGGCCTCTTGTTTGGACTGTACTGCTATCAGCCAGTCATCCAGATATGAAAAAAACAGGATGCCTTGACAGATGGGCTGCCATCACGGACAAAACTTTTATGAATACTCACAGGAAAGTGGGGAGTCTGAACGGTAGGACCCTATATTGAAGATGTTGAAGCCCCACCTTGAACTTCAGGAACCTTCTGTGTGTTGGATGTATAGTGATATGGAAGTAGGCATCTTGCATATCGAGAACCGTAAACCATATGCCTTTTTCTAAGGACGGAATGATTGTTGCGAGCATGACCCTGAAAAATCTTGGTTTGGAATCGAGCAGTTGAGGTGCCAGAGATCCAATATTGGTTGCCATCCTCCAGTCTTTTTGGGGACTAGGAAGTAGCTTAAGTAGAACCCTGTTCTCTGAAAGGAGTCTGGGATTAGCTTTACAGCTTCCCTTTGCAATAATGAGTCAACCTCCGCTACTTGGTGCCATGCTTATGTGCATGCTTCCTTGGTTAATGGCTAGGTTCTGGTGTGGGGTCCTTAGCACTGGTACCAGCAGAGCCTGACGGATGTTCCGCAGCAGGGGCACTCTTTGACTGTTCAGGCTGATGTATGGGGATGGAGGGAGGGTTCCCCAGCCAGGATCCAATGCGAGTCCCATAGCAATCTCCATAAGTTGGTTCCTGAAAGGGAGAGTCCAGTTCTTCTGAGTATGGGCAGGAAAGGATGTGAAGTGGGTGCGATGTGAGCTTCCATCAAGCAGTACAAGCAACATTGGTGCTTATCGCTGATGGAAAATGAGTGAGGGCAGGAGGTGCAGGTTTTGAACCTCAGCATCTCTGGTATATACTGGAGGTGGGGAGGGGTGTAAAGTTTGGCAGGAAACACTGCCGAAGCGGTGTCCCAAGTCCTAACTCAGGTACGAAGGGAAGAATCAAAAAACAAAAACAGAACAAATAAGAAATCTAAACTCTGAACAGCACTAAAGATAATTTTGGAAAGTGTGTCACAAGGACATTAGAAGTAGAAGCTCTGACTTGGACTAGGTGGCGGTGAGAAGGAACTGGAGACGCTGGTGGCCCGCCGTGCCCTTTATCGCCTTGGGCAAGATCACAAGGTGACACAGGGTGCATTCACAGACCGCCAAAGAGTACTACTTTCAAAAGCTCTGGGTGCATGTGCATGACCCTCAGTGGAATACAATAGAGACAATCATTCAAAGAACTCTTGATTACACAACAAGCAGTTGCAAGTATATTCCCCTCCATTTGCTAGTCACTTATCCATTTGCATACGATCGAACTCTGATAATCTCAGAACCACAAAGGTATGTTATAAACACAGGGCCAAATTCTGCCTTCAGTTACACTTATGCAATCCCATGCTCAAAAGCATTATGCACAGGAATATTTCCTAGGAAAACAGCCTAGATTTTTTAAAAGTATGAGGTTAGGATTAGAGGAGAAAGATATGCAGAGCTTCAAACAGGTGTTAACTATATTAAAGATGTTGTCTGGACAGTTTTAGTGGTAGTTAGGGACCTGAAGATTCCACTTTGGCAGTTTTCAGATTTTTGCTGCATTTGTTCAGCATCAGAATACTTATTTGCTTTTACCTAAAAATATGCTATTCTAAATTCAGAAACAATAAATGAATAAATAAAGTCTCCCAAGCACTCTTCTTAGTCTTTTGTTATTTTTTCACACTGTAAATTTTAATTTTGTTGAACAAATGGGATTTTCAACGGCCAGTATCAGGAAACACATTTAATTTTTTATTTTCATGTTTAAATATAGTCTCTTTAAAAGTCCAGCAGCCGTTTTCTCTGTGGACTCTTAATCTGGGCACTTTTGCATATCAATTAATAATATGAATCAAAAGATTTTGATCTAGAATGGCTCCTGTTTCAAATACCCAGACATTGGTTTTGCTTTTCAGGGGGGTAACAGAATTTATAATATAGTAGCAGAAATATTTAGAATCCCTTATTAGCCCCAAGTTAAAAAAAACCCAACAACTCTGAGAAAATGCTGTTTACACTTAGTTGGTTATATTATATGTGAACCATAAAATAACTGAGAGAACATGTTACGTAAAATTAAATAGATTTATAAAATTAGCTACATAGAAACATGCAAGTTAAATATTGTATCCCCAGAATATATTTCTCAGCCACCCTTATTTGTAACGCTGCAAAGATAAATAATAGAAATAATTTTAAAATGTTACATCAACAATACAGACTTCAGGTTTCAGAGTGGTAGTCGTGTTAGTCTGTATCAGAAAAAAAACCGAGGAGTACTTGTGGCACCTTAGAGACTAACAAATTTATTTGGGCATAAGCTTTCGTGGGCTAAAACCCACTTCATCGGATGCATGCAGTGGAAAATACAATAGGAAGATATATATACACAGAGAACATGAAAAAAATGGGTGTTGCCATAACAACTAACAAGACTAATCAATCAAGGTGGGATATTATCAGTAAGAGAAAAAAAACTTTTGTAGTGATAATCAGGATGGCCCATTTCAAACAGTTGACAAGAAGTGTGAGTAACAGTAGGGGAAAAATTAGCATGGGGAAATTTTTTTTACTTTGTGTAATGACCCATCCACTCCAGGTCTTTATTCAAGCCTAATTTAATACGTCCAGTTTGCAAATTAATTCCAATTCTGCAGTCTCTCGTTGGAGTCTGTTTTTGAAGTTTTTTTTATTGGAGAATTGTGACTTTTAGGTCTGAAACTGAATGACCAGGGAGGTTGAAGTGTTCTCCGACTGGTTTTTGAATATAGACTTCAGTTTGTCTTCTGCATTTTTCCTTTTCAGATAAAGAATAGTATCAATTAAGTAGACAGACTTTTAAAAATAGTAAGGGTAACAAAAAAAAGTTGGAGTGTATTCATACCTTGATCATGATTCTGTATGCATTACAAAATGGTATATAATTTAAGAGAAAATGTGGGAGAAAGGATAGGCCAGAGGATTGATAACATGGGATTTCAATCAGGTATAAATCAGGCCACTAGCTGAACATCAGACACAGGTCAGTAGTGGTTGAAAGTTACTACCTGAAGATTCTTCAAATAATCATGAGTTGGTAGTTACAGGTCAGTTTCTTGTAGAAATGCATCCACAGTACAAAAACTGCCATGCTTGGCATTAGGGTTGCCAACTTTCTACTTGCACAAAACCGAACACCCTTCGCCGACCCCTCCTCCAAGGCCCTGCCCCTGCTCACTTCATCCCCCCTCCCTCTGTTGCACACTCTTCCCATCCTCACTCACTTGCTTATTTTCACTGGGCTGGATCAGGGATTTGAGGTGCGGGCTCTGGGGTGGGGCCAGAAATGAGGTGTTCAGGGTGCAGGATGGGGCTCTGAACTGAGGCAGTGGATCAGGATGAGAGGGGGGTGAGGGCTCTGGGGTGGGGCCAGGGATGAGGGTTTTGGGGTGCAGAAGGGGGCTCCAGGCTGAGGGGGTGGAGCCAAGGAGTTTTGAGTATGGGAAGGGGCTCCAGGTTGAGGCATGGGGTTGGGGTGTGGAAGGAGGTCTGGGCTGGAGATGTGGGTTCCGGGGTGAGGCAGGGGGTGTGTGAGGGCTCTGGCCATGGGGCTGGGGATGAAGGATCTGGGGTGCAGGAGGGTACTCCAGGCTGGGACCAAGGGGTTTGGAGGACAGGAGGGGGTCAAGGTGCAGGTTCCGGGAGGCGCTTACCTCAAGCAAGGTTTATTTTTATACAGTCTGTTTTTATACAGTCTTAGAATTGGAATGGAGAAAGTGTATGAAAAACTGAACAAGAAGCAGAGGTGCTGTAACAATTTTTATAGTGGGGGTGCTGAGAGCCATTGAACCAAAACTGTAAACCAAAGAATATCAGGGTTGGAAGGGACCTCAAGATGTCATCTAGTCCAACCCCCTGCTCAAAGCAGATCCCAATTTTTGCCCCTAAATGGCCACCTCAAGGATTGAACTCACAACCCTGGGGTTAGCAGGCCAATGCTCAAACCACTGAAATATCCCTCCCCCCGTGTATAATAGAAATACCACCATTAGTTCTAGCACCTATGACTAAAAGCCTTCTGGAATGCATGGGATATAAATATCCCATTTCCCCTCCTCCTAGTGTTCATGGTGGGTCAGTGGTGCTGCCATTTCCTCTTCAACTCATGGCTCACTTAGGTAAATTTCCCTTTTCTTTCCCTTGTAATCCAAAGGAGCCCTGACCCCTTTTCTTCCAGCTGGACAGGCAAACATTCACCACATTTACTTGTAGTGATAGAAAGGTGCATTTGCTCAAAATGTAAGACCGAAAAAGGCAAGCGTTGGACAATAACACTTGTTAGTGATGTGGTGGTACTTAATGCAAAGCAAAACTTCAAAAATTAACAATATTTAGCATTGAAGAATGAGCAGTCAGAGGGAATGTGAAGTATTCAGAATTATGAAAGGCATGTGTGAAAAATATTTTCTTTTCTATCTTGTCCCATAACCCCACCCCCCAAAAAAGCTTACAAAATTAAATTAATGGCTAGTACATTTAGAAAAAAATAAAGTAAACATTTCTTAATCAACCAATTGAATTCATTGCTTTAGAAGACCATCCAATCAAACATCAAGGCTGGATTTAGGAGAGGGTTGAATTATTTCATGAACAGCAGCTCTGTTTGTAGTTATGCATCTCAAGATATGGGTGCTTGCATTTCCTGCTTCAATAAACTGATCACTACAAGGGACAAGGAAGATTTCAGTTTCACCCCATTGCACAGTTGGCAATGTTTATTATGGATTTTTTACCTTTGCTTGAAGCATCAAGTATTGGCCACTGCTGAATGCAAGATATCAAAGAAACAAAATTTGGCAAAACTGTGTTTCTATAATCACATTCTATGCACTAATGAGTAAGAGCATATTTGTCAAAATTGCTTTTTCTTTTAAACAATTTTCTGAACTAACTAAAATGAAAGTGTAAACTGATACTAGGTTACAAAAATGTAATGTTATTCAAATACAATAAAATGCCAAGTTTTACTGTAGTAAAATATCTCTAGTAAGGTATGTTTAGTTTTTGGAAAATACTTCCAAAGACTGAGCCCATGTGCCAATTATGGCTCTTCTTACACAACTTTTGCCCAATTTACTTGGGGAAAACTAATTAGCTTTCTACTTTCAAGTGAAACAAACCTGTATATTGTCAAGTCATTTTCTCATATTTAGGTTTCATTTGCTTACCTTTTAATATTTACAGAAAGACTTTGCCAAACTTCAAAATATCACACGTCATTATAACGTGAATGAGACGTGCACACATATACACTTGAGCTTTAAAGCCAGACTGAATAAACTGTACTAGGTCATGTATTTCTTCCATTCCTTGGAAAAAATTTTTGATGCACAATAATTCCCTTTTTTTTTGGTATTCAAAATAATGTTGGGACTGATTCTGGTCTCATTTACACCAGTGTAATATTGGAGTAACTGCTGAATTCGGTGATGCTATTCTGGTTTCACATTGGTGTAACAGACACCAAAATCTGGCCCTCAATCTTTAATAGAAAAGTAACTTTTCTCCCTATCACTGTATTGACATTTAATATGCAAGCTTCTGCTCATCTAAAAATAACTACTTATGCATTGTACAGTATACTGCATAATTAAAAACAGTATATTGCTACTTTATGTGGAATTTAATTTCACTATGAATTCTTTATGTAATGAGACTGTTATGATACATTCATTTAATTGCAATTAATCTTTCAAAAAGTCTGCTTGAACAATGGTAATGGCAATGGTAACCAAAAAGCCAACAGGATATGGGTTTAGAAACTGATTCAGAATGGAAGCTCCAGGGTTTTATAGAGATTAAGTGTTTTGTGGGAGCAGTTTGTTTAGTCTCTGAAAATAAAGTTACCAGCAATTCTGTTCCTGCGTGAATCACCTTCTAATCCCTCAACAATAAAAGGTCACTGAGAAGTGTTTCAAAGAAGACTGGCAATATACGGTCCTTGCTTATGCTAATGTATTACTGTTAACAGTAGTCAAATAGAATTAATTGGTTGCATACAATAAAGAAAGGTGAAATGTAAAATAAATTTAAAAATTGAAGAAATTAAAACTATGGTATCGTAATGAAGTAAAAACTAAAGTAATTATTTAATTACATTTCTGCTGACTTTAGCAGAAATACCTATAATCGTCCCCAATAAAATTAAATATGTACAACCCTCCCTAAATTAAATACTGTTTAAAGGATAATAAAAACATTTTCAAATATATATTACAACACAATTACAGTTTACAGTGTTACCATTACTATGGTGGGCTTGTAAACTTTCCTCTTGCCGTTCTGGTGTAACAAGGGGGAAAAAAAAGGGCTGATGTGAGAACAAAGTACTGTCAGCAATCTACCCTTTAAACTGCTTAGACCTGGAAGGCACACTCATTGCTTTATTTCTTTGCTCATTTTTCTCTGAGATTGGTACATCTGAAATACCTTTCTACAGATCTATACAGCACTACCGTTCAGCAAGAAAGA